>NC_039366.1:118928828-118930744 GCF_003573695.1 Papaver somniferum | reverse complement strand
TTTGGTGTTTGGATTATTTTCTATGTTGAAATGTACAATTTAGTTTGGGTCATTGTTTAACTAGACAACCTTTGGTTTTTTTCCCTTTTTTGTGTTACACCTATGGTCCAGCCGTCCGGGCCACCCCAACCCACCTAGGTAATTAGTCGAAAAGTAGAAAAATTATTTGGGTATTTCCTAAGAGATCATGATTTATTTTAGTTTGTTATGTTCAGAATGTATATATTAGATTAAAAAGGAAATTAGATAAACATGAAAATATTCATTCCATATCTCATTATACTGCTACAATATCTCATTTTTTAGTAATATGGAAATTGAAATATTCGGTGTAAATACCAAAGAATCGTGATTTAAGATAATGATGGAAAACCTAAAAAATTTGAGTTTTCAAATTACACCAAGCATAGAAAAAAATAACATAGAGTATTAAGAGGGATTGTTGATATGAAATTGACGAGAGGATCCAAAAACGTCCTAGACTGACGCGACCATTCGCCAACAGGTATATTGGATGTTTATATATATATAAGCTTTATACTCGTATTTGCTTGTAGCATTCACAATAAGAAAATCCTAAAAGCTTGTAATTTTTGTTTTTTTTTATAATCTTTCATCAGTATAATAGTGATGGATATGTTGCCGGAATTAACTACCGAGATACTTCAGCGCCTCCAAACTACAGAAATCGTTTTAGCAAGCAAATGTGTATGCAAAGAATGGAATACTATCCTTGGGGACAAAAGAATTGGATTCCTTTTTGGTATCACACCAAGAATGGGGAAAGATAAAGTTACCCAACTCTTTTATAGAGAGGAAGATTTCATCCCGATCGTAACAGCCAACAATCATGATGCCCCGAATGATGGAACCCATGATGATTGGACTATGTTTCACCCAATAGTTGGATCGTACAATGGTCTGGTTTGTTTTTATGTTTCACACCACGGCATACAAGATCCTGTATATATTATGAATCCAGAAACTGGTGACCACCTCCATCTGCCACAACTATGCATCCCAATTGCAACGGATCAAGTACTTTCGTGGTATCCACGATACAACGTAATTGGGGGTTTCAGATACTGTCAACGTACCAATGAGTACAAGGTAGTTCGAATTCACATGGATGGTAAAGTAAAAATACACACTTTAGGAGACAATAGGGGATGGAGGAACATAGGATGGGAGATTCCTTATACTTTTCGGAGTTTAGGTGTGTACGCACACGGTTGTATATTTTGGATAGATTGTTGTCACCAAGATATTGGCATAATATCTTTCAATTTGGACACCGAGACGTTCCATCAACATTTTCCACCCCCACATCATATTCCTGGGAGTGAATTTTGGATAAATACTTACCCATCACTTGGGATGGTCATGTTAGGAGTTCACATTTTATTTTACTACATCCATGAGGGAATTGATCGGCCCAGGATAGATTTTTGGGCTCCCATTTCCAAAGAAAATATTCATATATGGGCACCTGGCGGGGAATTGAATTGGAATTATGAGATAAGCATTTTCTTTAAAGAGGATGAATATCCGACTCATAACCCGATATCCTTTATAAATAACAAGGAACTCTTATTTTGGCAGAATAGGTGTTTATTGCGTTACAATACACTCACCAGAACTTGGAAGGAAATTTGGGGGGCACTACCGTGGGAAACAAGGGTTGAAATTATTCCTCACATGAGGAGCGCTGTCTCGTTGAAGAATTTTGGTGGACAATCGGAAACGTGTACTCATGATGTCCATGCCACTAACACATTCCTAGGCTTATCTATGTAGCTTTTTTTTTCTTGCAGTTGTGTTTTTTTTTTTGGTATTTGGGTTTTTTTCTATGCTGAAATGTACAATTTATTCCTTGGGTTATTTATGTTGCTTTTTTTTTCCTTGTATTTTTTTGT
>NC_039366.1:118728296-118928657 GCF_003573695.1 Papaver somniferum | reverse complement strand
TTTTTTTTTTTGGTGTTTGGATTTTTTTCTATGTTGAAATGTTCAATTTCGTGCACCAGCATGAAAGTGTTGCCGCTAAATGTTGGGTCATTGTTTAACTAGCCAACATTTGGTTTTTTCCTTTTTTTGCGTTACACCTATGGTCCAGCCGGCCGGGCCACCCCAACTGACCTAGGTAATTAAATTAAAAAGGAAATTAGATAAATATGAAAATATTCATTCCATATATATCTCATGAGATCATAATTTATTTTAGTTTGTTATGTTCGTTATGTATATTAGATTAAAAAGGAAATTAGATAAACATGAAAATATTCGTTCCATATCTCCTTATATTGATAGAATATTCGATGTAAATACCAAAGAATAGGTGATTTAAGATAATGATGGAAAACCTAAGAAATTAGGGTTTTCCTTAGAAATATATATAAATTACACCAAGCATAGAAAAAATTAACATAGAGTATTAAGAGGAAAAAATGAGTTCTGCTAAGAGGGAATGTAGAGATGAAACTGAAGAGAGGATCCAAAAATGTCCTCGACTGATGGCTGGTCCTCGTAAATTGAGGATTATCATTACTGGGACGGAATAACTACTATTCCTGGTGTTCCTCTCGACGCTGTAATTAGTTCTGTTGTCAGTAGTGTTGACAATGATGATGTTCCTATTTATGCTGATGTTATTCCTGGTGTTCCTATGGACGTTGTAATCAGTAGCGTTGAGGATGTTGATGTTCCTGCTTATGCTGATGTTCCTACTGTAAATGATGATGCTCCTGCTTCTATTATTGAAATTATTGATGAAGATCGTCCCGATGTTCCGGATATGGCAAATAATCCAAAAGTTAACAAGCATGATCTTAACAAGCATGTGGAGCCTGATGAAGCAGAAAATGACAAATCTGAGGATGACAAGGCGCCCAAGCCTGCTGGTTGGAGTGATCAGGTTCACCTCAGCATTGCAAGAAGAATTGTTTGAAGATGGGGGATGGTTCATTTGATATGTTTTTTTTTTTGATGATATGGTTTGATTTATCGATTTCATTTTGTGGACGCTTTGAAAGTTGTTTTCGTTTCTTATTTCGTTTGCTAATTTTGTCATTTAGAAGAAGGTGATGTTTATGAATTTTTTTTATTATTTAGGTATTGGAATCATGAAATAAATCAGATAATTATTTACAAGTTCATAGAGTTTACAGAATGCAATATACTCTTGCAAATTTATTTATTTATGAGGTGTGCATTCTTTTGGAAAAATAAATATAATTATCTGAAAGAACGGAGGAAATGTAGAAAGAAACAGTTTCCCCCCATGTAAACATTAAGAATCAATTTATCACTTTAGGTCTGATCTTATTATCTCCTTGCCAATACTTTTAACAAAAATACGAGTTTGAACAAGTAAAGTGCTATTGAAAGTAAAGTACTGTTATACGACGATGTTAATGATAATGATCTTTGCGTGGAATTGGATGAGAATGAGGAACCAGACTAATCTGACAAAGAACCAGACTCATCTAACAAGTTATTTGCTTTTTAAACAGGGTTTTTGATGACCATTTTGTTTTCAGTGGTGGTTTTATTTATTTTTTAAGTACTGCACTAGATGGAGGATTTTTATGCTGATAGATAGGTTGACATTTATGTGATGAATGATTCACGTTGAACTTTATGTTTTCTGGAAATGATGAACATGAAAATGGATGGGTTTAGTTTATTTATCTTTATTAGCTTACTGTATGATTAGAATAATACGTTTCCTACATAGGTGCCACTAATAATTCATATGTTTCCTCCCTAAACCAAGAATAATACAGGAGACAACCCAGCTTAAAATTATTAAGGTAAATATTATTCGAAATAGGAAAGTACTTTTTTTCTATAGCCTCTTCTCGAGTTGGTTAGAGATGGGAAACAAAATTTCGAAAATTTTGGGAAACAATTTTATCATAACTGTCTACGATATATTCTCTCATAAAATAAGGAAACTAACCATATTGGTTACACATCAAAAATTTGGAAATAAAAAAAAAAAGAAAAACACCAAAAATCTTTTGTTTGGCGTGCGATGAAAATGAATTTTACTGGGCGGGATGATTTCAAAAGGAAAATCAATTCTCGCCTGATGGTTTGGTTAAACTCCAAAAAGAAAAAGAAAGATGAGTTCGATCTACTTTTTCAGTTTTTATTACTCGATTCATTCTCTCTATGAAATCATAATTCTACTACTATCGTCTCTAATCTTTACAAGGAACCTACCTCTTCAGACTCGATCTTTGTTGTTGGTATTATTTCTACAACCCATTATCGAATGAATATTAAATTGATGTTAGATTTTTTGTTCGATCTCATGGAATCAAATGTTAGATCTTATAGGTTTACTAGTTAAAGCATGATTAGGGTTTTTATTCTATCACTTCTTATAGGTTTACTAGTTAAAGCATGAGTAGGTTTTTTATTCTATTACTATCTCTAATCTTTACAAGGAATCTACCTCTTTAAACTCGATCTTTGTTGTTGGTAATATTTCTACAACCCATTATCGAATGAATATTAAATTTATGTTAGATTTTTTGTTTGATCTCATGGAATCAGATGTTAGATCTTATAGGTTTACTTGTTAAAGCATGATTAGGGTTTTTATTCGGCTGTATCAAAGAACAAGTTAATGACAATCACGGGTTGTACGATGAGACGTGATTTCATTTTGTTACAACAATAATATTTTAGGCTTAAGTTACATGCATGAACTATTATAAGATTTAGGTAAGGATCTTTCTTTCATGTTACTTAGTTAGGCTTTACTAGTTAGTTAGGTTTTACAAAATAAAAATAAATAAAAAACTTAACGATGCTAATTTTTTTCTAGGGTTTTTGTTATTGTTTGGTTTGGATTTTGATTGAGAGTTAATGACTCTACTTTGATCGACGATGTTGTGTCAATCATATTTATATACAAGGCTTCTCAAGATTTAATCATTTGAGTCTCTGTTACTTGGCGAGCCTGTAACGTCTGTATTTTAAGTTGCCACTTTTAATAATACCATGTTGCTGGTTGGCCAATTTGACTATATCTTCAAGCTAAAAATGGATAATCATTATCTGGTGTTTTAGTGCTCTTGGCTTTTGTAACAAAAAGTTATATAAGACCGTTTAACAGGTACCTTTCGCTTTGTGGATAAGACAATAATCATGAGGAGATTTTGTGTGTTGCAGTGATGTTTTAGCCTCAAGTTACATGCATCACTGAGTTCATGTTTGTTTTCTTTCATATAATAGAAAATAGGTGTAACACATGTTGCCTATCCTGTTAGGTTTATCTAATATTTTCCAAAATAAGCTCAAATTCCTAACCGATATGCACGTACCTATACAGATTTTGTCATGGCAGAAGATGATGATTACGACCAATGGAGGGAATCAGATGTTGAGGAGGATTCTGATGAAGAAACGGTGGATTTAGATGAGAGTCATGATGACATTGTACAATCAGATGATGATGATGGTGGAGATATGCTCCACACTGCTAGATTTGAAGACTTAACAGGTAATGTGCGAAACCTTGTACTTACTTGTTTCTACTTAAACATCACATGGTTTCATATGTTGCCTCGGTTATTTCCAGAGTCAAAAGATTCTGAAAATGATGATTTTGAGGTGTTAGAAGAAAAAGAATTGGAAAATGCTCCAGAAGCAGAAAAGCAGCCACAACAAGAAGACTCTACAGAAGTGATCATAAAAGAGACGGGAATGACAAGAATGTTGAAGCTGCATAGAGACTTCTCGATAAAAGATGCCAAAAGAAGGGATATTGAATTTGACAAAATGTTCCGGCCTATTGGTAACCATAGAATTGAATTCAGTAGTTACCTAGGCTATTTGTTCCGCGATATGGTTGGCATAAAACATTTATGTTGGAAGGAAGTCCCTTCAACAACAAAAGAAAATATGTGGGAGAAAATTTTGGTATGCATATGCGGTTGCCAATTCTTCGTTTTTGTTGTCTAACTATGAGTCTGTGATTAACATACATTATATGTTATTGCAGCTTCATTATGAGGTGCCCCATGAGCTGAAGCGAGTGGTCATGAAGCGTCTACTTGTTCAGCTGCGGGACTTCAGAAGTAAATTGTACAACAATCATGTAAAACCCTTCCTGGAAATGCCACACAAACTAAGAACTTTCCCCAAAAAGTACGAAATGGTAATGGACCAAGAGAACTGGGACAATTACCTTAATCATGTACTAAAATCGGCTATATTTAAGGTATGGAATATACATTGCTTTTTCTAATTTTGTGTTTCGTTCTTATTGTCTATCCCAGCATACTAATGAAATTATTTTTATTTCCTCTGCAAGAAAAATTCGGAGAGGGGAAAAAAGGAAATATCACAATCCAAGTTCCCACATCGGAAGGGATGAGGAGGATACTCGGGATTAAAACTAAAATTAGTAAGTCTGTTGTCTTATTTATTATACACTGCACAGTAAAACCGGCCATATCAGATACTTCTGTTTTGTATGTCGTGTTGCGTGTCTCATATATGCAGAAACTTAAAACGGTATAGGGATGTGTCCTCTTACACCAATTTGTAATTTTGTCACATTAGACGCTTTGGAATAGGTTTTCTGTTTTACACAGTTAATATCTGTGTGGATGTAAATCCTTACTTGTTTCTGGTAACTACTAGGTCCAAAGCGGAAATGTTGTCGAAGAAGATCTTGAAGACCGGTGCTTCATGTGGGAAAGAGCACGCGAAAACAAAGAAGGAATTGTTCCAGACGAGTTTGTCAGGAAGAGGACATATGAAGTTGTGAGAAAACAGAAACTTTACAGTCCTCATGTTTTTAACCAAAGTAAGTGCACAATAATTGCGCAAGGTTTAAATCAGAATTTAACACATTATTTGAACATGAAGATAAGCGGAAGATGATTCGAGAGGGAACTCTAACGGTTGGTCATAACGAGGATACCCTAACAGTTGCGATCGACCCGGATAAGGGTGGACGTGTCAAGGGGGATGGCTTTGGAGTGACGACAACCCTTTACTTTCCAAATGGAAGAAAACCAAGACACTCGAAAGAGAACGATGAACTGCGTGAAAAGCTGAAATCTAAGGAGAAAGAATTAGAGTCTACTAAAAATGTGTATCAGAGATTGACAGATAACTTGTTATCTCAAGGAGTTGACACTTCGAAAATTGTGGGCAACAGTATCATCAAGTCTGGAGGAGAGGTAAGTGAACATAGTTTTGATTAGATTGTGTACTTTTTTGAAAAAATTGGCAGACAGTATCTAATTTTTTCAAACAATGTGTTCAACTACAGTCACAGGATGCAGGACCTATCAACGCCTCCAATCGATCTAAGAATAACATAGGTCCAGAATCAGTTAAGCAACTTCAAAAAAAACATGGGAAATCCGGTCCGCAGAAGTCATCTGAAAGCACCAAAGGGTCCGCGAAGCGGGTCTCTCCTTGTACTAAAACGCCGACCGTTTCTACTGAATCCCAGCCGTCTTTAGTATCAAAAAAGAAGTCTTCGTCTCCTTCATCCACTGGGGAATCTCAGAATGTGCCATCTGAAAAAGTTACCATTGATGTATGGTTTTCCAACGCGTTTAAATTTTGAATCTTCCATTTACTATCTCTCATGCGCCTTGTGTTTCTGCAAGGCACAGGATGCAAACTTTGGTTTGGAGAAAAGGACAACATTGTTGCCATTGGTAGAGCTTACTCTTCAAAGAAGGTATCTTATAAAATGAAGTCAGGAATGTCGGGTGAGGTTACATGCTATAGCGTCATGGTTAGTGAAGTACTAAATGAAACCATCAAATTACCCTTTGGCACATCTTCTGGGATAAAAACTTTAAAAGATGTTGGTGATGCTGAAATTTGTTGGCCATCAAATCAAACCATCTTGGATCAAAAGGTTGGTTGCTATGCTTGTTTGCTTTATTAACTCATTGGATATGTTTTTACACAAACCAGTTATATATATATATATATTATTTGATATAAGAGACGAATATGTTATCAGCTATATGTTTTAGAGAACCTTATAGAACGAGATATGTGGTTAGCTATTTGATTGTGAGTCAGTTGTGCATTTTGCTTAAATGGTTTCACTGCAAAAACAAGGTACAACTTTCATTTCAATTTTCTGATTTAGGTAAGTCAACCAAAACATTCTGAGGCTGTGAAATCACCGGATCTACTCAACGGAAGCCAATCTCGTATCGCAATATCTGAAAAAGTTCCGAAGGTATGTGTTTTAAACCAGTTACATGATCTTAAGACCATATGAGTCTGAAATATGCTATCAACTACTATATGAATCACGGATGCTAGGGTGTATTTTGGAGAACCTTGTATATTTGTTACCTATTCATCCGTGTCTTGGCATTCACGGTGGAATTTGGCATATTTTTCACCCGAATATGGAATATTACTCTACTGCTGCAGGTAAGTCAAGAAAATTCGGGGAAACATACTCTGGATGTGACATCAAAAGATCCACCTAGTCGGAGCCAATCTGAGATCACGACAACAAAAGCAGTTTCTCCGGTATCTGTTTTATTTTTACATGCATTTTAAATCTCAATTTGTATTGAAGTTTTCGCTTGAAGATGTTCATATGCCATATATTTCCGCAGGGTAGAAGGTGCAACCTTTTTGACGAGCTGTCTAAGGCAAACGTCCTTGCTAGAGGTAGAGCTTTTCTGTTAACAGGAAAACAACAATTACATGGAAAGGATGGGTTGGAGGTTGATTGTCACAAAATCCTGATTGATGAAGTAATAAAACCGAATTTCTGTCTACCCGTACGATTTGATGGTATGGAAACATTAGGGAAAACTTTTGGAAAAACGATTCCTTGGCCAAAGTATGGTGTTCAGTTTACCGAGCCTGCTAAGAAGGTTAGTTGCTTGGCTTGTTTGATTTGTAATTCGAATATACATAAACCAGTCTATCAATTATATGAACCACCGATCCAAGTGTAAATTAGAGAATCTAGAAAAATAGAAACATGTGTAACTTTCAAAAGTAACTAATAACTCTTTTAATCTTATGCAGAACCCTACCAGTAATTCACAACCAACTACTTCTCTGCGGAAGTCTCCTTCACGTAGCAACCCTTCTGATGGATCTAAGAAGCAGTCTCCTAATCTTATGCATAACTCTACCAGTAATTCCCAACCAAATACTTTAATATCTCTAGAGAAGTCGTGCACATCTACGGCAGAACATCTGGATAAGACATCTAATGGAGTATGTTTTCTTTTTTTGTTTTTTTCTTCTTCGTAAATCTATATCGCTAATTCTAGCATATTATTTTTATATGATGTTCATATGTCGTATCTCTGCAGAAAGCAAAATACGACTTTTGGAATGGATCTAGGGGAAACGTCGTTGCTAGAGGCAGTATTTTGCCTATGGTGCCTAACCAGAAAATACATGGACAAGATCTTCCTAGTAACTGTTATGCTGTCAATATTCAGGAGGTTATAATTCCATCGTTCGTGTTAACCGAACCAAGTGGTGAGTTTAAGTTATTAGGGGAAGCTAAAGATGGTTTTGTGGCATGGCCGAAAGATAACTGTTCCATCTCTGATGACAAGGTTAGTTTCTTAGCTCTTTTGCTTTGTTAATCAAGTATATAAATAGTTTTACATAAATCATGTATTCAGTTTGATTAAAGAATAAGTACGAGATAGAAATATATTAACACCTAAATGGAACATGAATGCCAGTGTAAATTTGAAAACTGATAGTTGGTTACGGATTTTATTATGGGCGTCAGCTGTGAAAAATGTCGCGGCCTTCAGTGAAGTTGGCTTTATTACATTGTTGGAAAAATGACTTTTGTCTGTCTCTTGTTGAGAATTCACATGACAGACGAATTTGCCTTGGATTTAGAATATATATATATATATATAATACATTTAATCTCTTGTTGCAGGAAACTCCACAGGATGAAAAACCTCATGAGCAACCAGAACCAGTTTTAGATTCTGAGAAGAAATTGAACAGTGAAAAACTGAATGAGGAGCACCTAGCAGTCAATCCACATTCGGGGAGTCATGCAGCCTCTGAAAAGATTTCTCAGAATACTAAAAAGGCGCAGAGAAGGTTATATGTACCAATTGTGCATAAGGTATTGCAACTTTCAGCTGTGCACCAGAGGAAGACAAGGTTTGGCACGTCGAGAATGTCACAACCTGATCCATTGCATGCAGAGACACCACCATCAAAAAAGTTGAAGAAAAACTGATGATTTTTGGATAATGATCATCTAACAAGTTATTTGCTTTTTTAAACATGGTTTTTGATGTGTAAACTTTTAGTTTACGTATTTTTTAAGTACTGCACTAGATGCATACTTTTTACGCTGATAGATAGATTGACATTTATGTGATGAATGATTCACGCTGAATTTTTATGTTTTCTGGAAATGATGAACATGAAAATGGATGGGTTTAGTTTATTTATCTTTAGTAGCTTACTGTATGATTGATTACCAATCCAGATGAACCATGGGCTGTTATTATGAAGGAAAAATATTTTCATGTTGTTAATCCTTTAACTGATATTGTGAACAAACAGGGGTCTTGGATTTGGCAAGGCATATGCACAGGTTTGAATATAATTAAAAGACACTACATATGGGAGATAGGTGATGGTACTTCTGTGCAAATTTGGAAAGATACTTGGATTCCAAATATACACAGACCTCCAGATAGTCATTTTAGCTCTTTTAATATGAAAACTGTGAATCAGCTCATTGACCAAGACTCTAAGTCTTGGAATTATGATATTTTGAATGCTTTGTTTGATGAAGATACTGTTAAAAGGATTACTGACATAAGAATTCCTATTGCAGGTAAAGATAAGCTGAGATGGGAGCCTTCCAGCAATGGAATGTTTACTATAAATCTGCTTACAATGCCATCTTGAATGAAAACTTAGCTACTAAGCCAACTAAGAACAACTTAGACATCTGCTGGAAATCCTTTTGGAGATATAAGCTACCTCCCAGAATTCAGTATTTTATATGGAAATTCCTACATGGTTGCATTACTAGTAAACATAGACTTGCTAGGTTCACTAAACATAAAGATAGTAGATGTGCTATTTGTAGTGGTAACCCTGAAACTATTCAACATCTGTTCTTTGATTGTCATCATGTCAGACATATATGGGATCCAGTAGACTCTATATTATATACTATCCTCCAGGGTCTAGACTTACAAAATTGGATAAGTGGTTTCTTTCTAAAGGCAAACAATGGTATGCCCAAGGATTTTAGTCTATATGAGAGTGCCAGTTTCATTTTGTGGCTAACCTGGAAGGCTAGATGTGATACAGTTTTTGAAAACAAGCCATTTAACAGTAACATTGTTATAAACAATATTTTCAGGCAGATTGAGGACTGGAAAAGCGCTAAAAGTATGCAAACTAGTAGCAACAGTGCTTTGAGAATAATTGATAAGAACTGGAAGGCTCCTATAGATGATATATACAAATTGAATTTTGATGCTTCCTATATTGATAAAACTGTATTATCAGGATGGGGACTGATTTGTAGAGATTCTGCAGGAAACAGCCATGGACTGCAAGGAGGTGCATCTCTAGCCATTGATCCAGAGCAAGCTGAAGCGCATTCTCTCCTAGAAGCAGTACAATGGGCTCACAGTAAGGGATGGCGAAAAATTCACTTGGAAGGAGATTGTCAGAATGTTATAGCAGTTGTGAATGGGAAGGCTACAACAGTTAAATGGACAACATATAATTTAATCCATGATGCATTAGTTATATTAAGTTATTTTGATTCTTGGGTTTGCACTTATTCCCATAGGGATGCAAATCATATTGCAGGCTCTATAGCAAAGTATGAAAGAACTCAAACAATTTGCTTTTGTTGGTTTAATAATCTGTCTGTATGGATCAATCTTCTGATTCAACAGGATAAAAATAATATGTAAGCTTGCTTATCAATATATTTATTCTTTCCTATTAAAAAAAATATTGTATGATTAGAAGAATACGTTTCCTACATAGGTGCCACTAATAATGCATACATTTCCTCCCTAAACCAAGAATAATACAGGATACAACCCGGTTAAAATTTTTAAGGAAAATATTATTCGAAATAGGAAAGTAATTTTTTTCTACGGCCTTTTCTCGAGTTGGTTAGAGATAGGAAACTAAATTTCGAAAATTTTGGGAAACAATTTTATCATAACTGTCTACGATATATTCTCTCATAAAATAAAGGAAACTAACCATATTGCTCACACATCAAAAATTTGGAAATAAAAAAAAAAAGAAAAACACCAAAAATCTTTTGTTTGGCGTGCGATGAAAATGAATTTTACTGGGCGGGATGATTTCAAAAGGAAAATCAATTCTCGCCTGATGGTTTGGTTAAACTCCAAAAAGAAAAAGAAAGATGAGTTCGATCTACTTTTTCAGTTTTTATTACTCGATTCATTCTCTCTTTGAAATCATAATTCTGCTACTATCTCTAATCTTTACAAGGAACCTACCTCTTCAGACTCGATCTTTGTTGTTGGTATTATTTCTACAACCGAATATTAAATTGATGTTAGATTTTTTATTCGATCTCATGGAATCAGATGTTAGATCTTATAGGTTTACTAGTTAAAGCATGATTAGGGTTTTATTCTATAACTTCTTATATGTTTACTAGTTAAAGCATGATTAGGGTTTTTATTCTATTTTTACTATCTCTAATCTTTACAAGGAACCTACCTTTTCAGACTCGATCTTTGTTGTTGGTATTATTTATACAACCCATTATCGAATGAATATTAAACTGATTTTAGATTTTTTGTTCGATCTCATGGAATCATATGTTAGATCTTATAGATTTACTAGTTAAAGCATGACTAGGGTTTTTATTCGGCTGTATCAAAGAACAAGTTAATGACGATGAGAGGTGATTTTATTTTGTTACAACAATACTGTTTTAGGCTTAAGTTACATGCATGAACTATTATAATATTTAGGTAAGGATCTTTCTTTCATGTTACTTAGTTAGGCTTTACTAGTTAGTTAGGTTTTACAAAACTTAACGATGCTAATTGTTTTCGGGTTTTTGTTATTGTTTGGGTTTGATTTAGATATAACTCTACTTTGATGGACGATGTTGTGTCAATCATATATATATATATATAAGGCTTCTCAAGATTTAATCATTTGAGTCTCTGTTACGTCTGCATTTTAAGTTGCCACTTTTAATGATACCATGTTGCTAGTTGGCCAATTTGACTATCATCTTCAAGCTAAAAATGGATAATCATTATGTGGTGCTTTAGTACTCTTGGCTTTTGTAACAAAAAGTTATATAAGACCGTTTAACCGGTACCTTTAGCTTTGTGGATAACACAATATTCATGAGGATACTATGAGGTGCCCCATGAATATAAGCAAGCGGTCATGAAGCGTCTAGTTGTTCAGCTGCGGGGCTTCAGAAGGAAATTATACAATAATCATGTAAAACCCTTCCTGGAAAGACCGGACAAACCAAAAACTTTCCCCAGAAAGTACGAAATGGTAATGGACCAAGAAGACTGGGACGAATACCTTAAGTATGTACTAGAATCGCCTATGTTTAAGGTATGGAATACACATTTCTTTTTCTAATTTGTGTTTCGTTCTTATTGTCTATCCCAGCATACTAATGAAATTATTTTTATTTCCTCTGCAAGAAAAATTCGGAGAAGGGAACAGAGGCAATACACAATCCAAGTTCCCACATGGGACAGGACGAGGAGGATACTCGGGATTAAAACAAAAATTAGTAAGTATGTTGTCTTAAACCAGTTACATGATCTTAAACCATATGTCTGAAATATGACATCAACTATATGAATCACGGATGCTAGGGTATATTTTGGAGAACCTTGTATATTTGTTACCTATTCAATTCATCAGTGTCTTCGCATTCATGGTCTAAGAAGCAGTCTCCTAATCTTATGCAGAACTCTACCAGTAATTCCCAACCAAATCCTTCAATATCTCTAGAGAAGTCGTGCACATCTATGGAAGAACCTATGGCTAAGACATCTAATGGAGTATCTTTTTTTATTATTATTTTTCTTTGTAAATCTATATTGCTAATCCTAGCATCTTCTTTTTATATGATGTTCATATGCCGTATCTCCGCAGAAAGCAAAATACGACTTTTGGAATGGATCTAGGGAAAACGTCGCTGCTAGAGGCAGTATTTTTCCTAAGGTGCCTAACCAGAAAATACATCGACAAGAGCTTCTTGAACACTGTTATGCTTCCAATATTCTGGAGGTCATAGATCCATCATTCGTGTTAACGGAACCAAGTGGTGAGTTTAAGTTATTAGGGGAAGCTAAAGATGGTTTTGTGGCATGGCCGAAAGATAATTGTTCCATCTTTGATGACAAGGTTAGTTTCTTAGCTCTTTTGCTTTGTTAATCAAGTATATAAATTATTTTACGTAAATCAATCGTGTATTCAGTTTGATTAAAGAATAAGTATGAGATAGAAATATATTAACACCTAATGGAACATGAATGCCAATGTAAATTTGAAAATTGATATTTGGTTACGGATTTTATTATGGGCGTCAGCTATGAAAAATGGCGCGGCCTTCAGTGAAGTTGGCTTTATCACATTGTTGGAAAAATGACTTTTGTCTGTCTCTTGTTGAGAATTCATATGACAGACGAACAATTCATATGACAGACGAATTCTCCTTGGATTTAGAATATATATAATACATTTAATCTCTTGCTGCAGGAAACTCCACAACATGGAAAATCTCATAAGCAACCAGAACCAGTTTTAGATTTTGAGAAGAAATTGGACAGTGATAAACTGAATGAGGAGCACCTAGCAGTTAATCCACATTCGGGGAGTCATGCATGCAACCTCTGAAAATCTTTCTCAGAAGACTAAAAAGACGCAAATAAGGTTATATGCACCAACTGTGCAGAAGGCATACCAACTTTCAGATCGGCAACAGAGGAAGACAAGGCTTGGCGCGTCGAGAATGTCACAACCGGATCCATTGCATGCAGAGACACCGCCATCAAAAAAGTTGAAGAAAAACTTATGATTTTTGGATAAATGTTCTTTAATTTTTTTTTTGCAAACTGTTAGACCAAAGCTCAACATTTTTTACTGTGTTATTAATAATAATATGAAATTTTGGCATATATGAATTTCAGATTTAACCACAATTTATAAAGTATATAAGAGAATTCGGATAGCGCCATATCTGAACGGCTTAGAGGCGTCACACGCGTAATACACACGCTTCGAGATTAATTGGCGTGGCTAAACATAACATAAAGACACATTAAGCAGATATAAATTGGCGTGGCTAAATATCATATAAAGCCAAGCTATATGGCGTGTCTATAGGTTCTCCGATGAACGGCTCCCAACGTTACATGTGGACGGTCAACGTTACATCTGAATGGTCAATATTGCATAATCTTAAACGAGATCCAATGGTACCTAATACAGCCACGTGGATGAAGGTAATTGTAAATTGGCGTGGCAAAATATCACATATAGCCACGCTATATAGCGTGTCTATAGGTTCTTCAATGAACGACTCACAACGTTACATGTGGACGGCGTAGGATGCATATAATTTAACGATCAATATTGCATCATCTAAAATGAGATCCAACGATTCCTAATACGGCCACGTGGATCAAGGTAATTGTAAATTGGCGTGGATAAATATCACATATAGCCACACTCTATGGGGCGTGTCTATAGGATATCCAATGAACGGTTCACAATGTTACATGTGGATGGTATTCAACGGTTCATAATGCATCCACGTGGATGAAAGTAAGTGAAATTGGCGTGGCTAAAACATAACATATAACCACGTTAAACCTATATGGCGTGTCTATCGTATAACCAATGGCTACGCCAAAAAGAAATTTGCGTGTCTAAAGTGAACCAAATATGCACGCCAAAATGCAATTTGCGTGTCTATAGTGAATCAAATAGCCACGCCAAAAGAAATTTGCGTTTCTAAAGTGAACCAAATAGCCACGCCAACAAGCAATTTGTGTGTCTAAAGTGAACCAAATATCCACGCCAAAAAGCAATTTGCGTGTCTATAGTGAATCAAATAGCCACGCCAAAAGAAATTTGCGTGTCTATAGTGAACCAAATAGCCACGCAAAAACAATAAATCGTGTGTCTATAGAGTACCAGTACTTAAGTTTTTGGGACCCTATATAGCAATGCCTCATGCAGAAATAGACACGCATGGCAGGCGTGGCTATAAGCTACCTAAAACCACGCCATTTTACCTAAAACTACGCAAGCAGAAGTCACGCCTAGTCCAAACCGAAGTGGTGTGACAAAACCCCTATGGACACGCCAATTTGGCGTGGCAAAAGGGTCTATGTGTACTAGTGGGCGTCAGCTAAGGGAATCACGTGCGTAGAACCTTGTGAGGTTCAAGAGACGTAAGGATCCCGACTGTAACTGAGTCTCTTGGAGGGTGAATTCAGTCTCAACTACATTCCATCCCGAAGTTTGATAATAGGCTAGTGTATGTAGCGGCTTAATACAGTGTGGTGTTCAATCTGGACGAGGTCTCTGGGTTTTTCTGCTATTCGTTTTCCTCGTTAATTGTAATCGATTACGATACTTGTTCCTTATAGGATTCGTATCTTGAAAGATAGATAACAAGTTTAATCACTAGGCAGAATTTCGATTAGATTATTTGGATACGATTAGATTTATCTTGGGTATTTATTTTTGAGATCGTCCAAGTACTCTGCTTAACAATCAGGTTCACGGACTCTAAGTCTATATAACACTGATTTAGTAGAGGTTGAGATGGTGGCAATAGAACTTGAAAAAAGAGAAGATGAAAAAACTGCAGCTGAAAAGAGATACGGTCCGCCGATAAACAGATTGCGTCTGAAGAAACCAAATGAGCTGGGTAAAGTAGATGTGGAGAATGAGATCATACATATCATGAAGGAAAAACCAAAGTCGCAATTGGAGATTGAAAGAAACGTTGAAGACTTAGTGGTGTTGTTTACTATGTACCTATGCATCACGGTCTTTTTTACCCAAGCAAACGGAAGTATGATTAGCAAGAACAAGTATGCATACTTTTTTGAGTCTTTGGATAGAATGAAGAAAACTTGTTGGCCAGTTCATATACATGAGTATCTGATGGGAAACATTAAGAAACATATTCATTCACCACTTAAAGTTAATGGTTGTGTGATTTATCTGTTGGTGAGTTTACATGTGCACACAGTTGTACACCAGATATATCCACTCACCATTTTAAATAATTATGTTCATTGTGTTTGTCGCTTTCTATTATATTTATAACTATTCACCTATTTGTTAATGCAGTATTGGTTGTTGAACACAAAAAAAACATGTGGCCGACCAATGCTGAAAGACCAAGGATTCTCAGGTGGATCATCAACGACGTTAGTAATATAATCGAGAAAGACCTAGATGATGCCATGAAAAAGGTATCTCAAATAACTTTAATAACGTGTACAGGATTGTAAAAAATTGGTGATATATTTGAAAACATTTGTCATGTGTACAACAATGTACACTTTCGACACATGTGTAGAAAATTGTGCACCTGTGATAAATATTGATACTTTGGCATTTTTTCAGATGCAACCAGGATGGGTAAAGGCTTACGGTGATCAAGAGAGATTACTTTTGGATGATTATCGGAAGTTGAAACAAGAAAATATCATAGATGCAGTGAAGGAAAAGCTGCGCATATCAGATATGCAAATAAATGAGTTGCATGAGGAGCTTACTGAAGTTCAAGATATGCAAGAAAGGCTTCTTAATTTCATTGAAGAGAAAAGCCTAAAAGTAAATGAAGTTGGTCTGATGAACTTGACAGAAAGAGAAGTAAATGATTTTTATAATTACACTTTGGAGAAAATATTTAAATTTGCAAAGGAAATACGACTTGAAACTGAGGAGTATGAGGAGGTTGATGAGGAGGAGGAACACAAGGATGATGGTGAGGAGGATAAGGATGGTAATGTTGATATGGAGGACAAGGATGTTGATGCTGGGGATGGCGGCAAGACTGCTGGAGATGACGGCAAGACTGCTGGAGATGACGGCACTACTAATATGCCAAGGTACAACAATATTTTTCTTAAAAATAGTCAGTCATTGCTTTTCATATTCTTTATATGTGTGCATTGTTGTACACCAGTGTGCTGAAACTCATGCCTTTGATCAAAACTTGCTTCTTTTAGCACTCCTTCATCAAAAACTAGTGAGGAAAATGAATAAAATAATGGAAGTGAATCTGACAAAGGAGCTGAGCACCAAACTGCTAACAAGCCGAGGTACGATGATCCAAGCTTACATTTATTTTTATTTTATGTATGTGTACATACTCCTACACTAGTGCTAAAAATCGTATATATAATTCATACACTTGTGTACAATTTTGTACACCCTTAAAAATTTCGTACATAATGCAATCATATATAATTGCATTTTTCAGATAATAAGATGAGGAATATGGAACAAGCCGGGGAGTTGAGTCTCAAACTGATCCAAAGTAGCTGGGTTTGAAGCTGCTAACAAGCCAAGGTATGATCTCAGCTTACATTTGTTTCATGTTTTCAGTATGTGTGTATAAGGATGTACACCTGATAGACACATTTTTGTGTCTAATTTATCTCGATTCTATATATTGATAGTGCTCATTTTTGTACTGATTATGGTGTTTTATGTGTGTGTAGGTATTTTTGGCCAATAAACATTTTTGGAAAAATCTGCTCGACAAGTTGCGGGGGCACCCCCGGAGGACACTTACTATACGGACTCTCACTTTGGATAAGGGGTGACCTAATTACTAAGGGGCATCCATTTCCAGGCAGCTGCTAAAGGGAGACCAGCACAAGATAGGGGGAGGTCATCTTCATCGTTTTTAAACTCAGAAATTGGCGAGAAAAAATGTTGCAGAAGAATCAGAGTTGGGGATTGATTTCGAAGGTGTTTTAGAGAGATTCAATCGCTGAAATTTATTGGGCTGGACGTGATTGAGCATAACAGGCTTGGTATGTGCGCTGGAATCGATCAAATTGGGATGGATAATCCGAAAAAAGGAAACAGAGGTTGAAGTGAACAAGGAAAATTTGTGGCATTATTTTAGGAATTTCAGGGAGACTAAAGGCGTGAGATTGTTTCCTAAGGTGATATTCTATCTAAGGAAGAGTTTCGGATGATTTGGAAGTCTTAGAAACGCTTAAGGAAATCGACAGAGAAGATTATTGTCATGGATTGCACGAAAAGAAAAAGAGAGAATTAATCGCTATTTTTAGGTTTCTGAGCAGTATAAAAGGTGTGTTCGAGTCCCAGGGAAGGTTACGAAGTCATTGGAGCAGTTGCAGAGAAGTTTGTAACACTACAGAGCTGAGAAGATCAAGTTGCAGGAAAACCCGTGTTTCTGCTGCTGCTGAAGAACAAGCATTGCAAATAAGAACAGCGTCTCAAATTCGTAACGCTGCTACAATCATTTCTTTGTAACAGTCATCCGTTGTTTTTGTAATGCCATTACACCGTTGCAAACAATCAGTGTTATAGTTTTTCATCTTTTAATCAACTTTTGAACCATAAACAAATATTTTGAGCAAGTGATTAATATGAGGAGCTAAACCCCATTGCTGAGGCGATATAGGAAGCTATTTTTCCAACAAGAAGTGGTATATTTTATTTTATTTATTTATTTACAATTATTTTATGATTATTTGCCTTGGTTGAAAATTGTTTGAATGATTCTTGTTAAGCAATTGTTATTTCTTTTGATAGAGCATACTTGGACCTAGGTTTTTGATGTTCTATGCTTCGGATTTACACTTGTTATTTTGAGAATCTACTTATTGCAATAGTTAGAATCAAATTGAACGAGAAAATTGCATAAATATAAATATTGGGATTAAATCACTTTGAACTTGGAAAATAGTGGAATCTTAGCCTTAGTGTTCTTTTAATATTGATATCATCTTTGGTTGAGTTTGCTACAATTTTTAGTTTGTTTTCTATTTTAGTTTTAGAATTTAAGTCTATATTTTATCCTTCGCAAGTCTGGGAATCGAACCACTTTTACCACTATCTACAAATCACATCAATTTTTGGCGCCGCCGATGCGGATTTGCTTTTAGGGTTTTAGACTTATTTTTCTTTTCTTTTTTAGGTTTTTATTATTTTTGTTCTTTTTTACATTTTTGGGTATTTATCTTTTGTCTACAGGTTTTGGATCATAAAGAGAATTGAGCCAAGGAGTTTGGTGATTTCGTAAAGACTGGATCTTAAAGCATAAAGACTTGGAGCGAAAGATTAAAGCGAAAAGAACGGAAAAGAAGACAATTTCTTTTTAGATATATTTTTTTTAGGATTTTGTTTATTTTTATTTTTATTAAAAAAAAAGAGAGAACTGTATTAGGGTTTGTTATTTTTGTAATTTTTCTTTTCTTTTTGGACACTTTGGACATTGAACTTTGGGACATTATTATTTAAAAATCCTAAGGAAGGTTTGGTTTAAATACAAACTGTGTGCAAGGAAGGACGGTGATTACGATATCACCTCGACCCATCGGGTTCGTACATGACATAGGAGTCGTGGCCCGAGTCGACTCAGCGGTTCTTCGCCCGTCTGGTACGGGAGGTAAGTTTTTCGAAACACCTGCGAATCCCCTGTCAGCGGGTTTACTGTATTCCTTCGTTTGCATATATGCTGAGGACTTGAAAACGGCTTCTTTAATTTCCTAGTAAAGGGCAAGGACTGGCCATACAAGATAAGGGTTCGGATTTCATCACCGTTCTCTTCTTGCCCGCCTTAGGAAAACGAAACCAAACGCGAACCTAAGCCTAAAATTTTGAATAGAACGAGACCTATAGGGTAACGAGCTTAATAGGAAAGTCGTTCGAAAAATATTGGTTTTGAGCATACTTCAAAGTTCATGATAGTTTCTGTGAGTTGAATGCGTGACTGCGCCGCCTTGTAACCGGTGAGGCCTTGGGTATCAAAGCTCCACTGAGCTTCCCTCGCCTCGATTCAACTTACTTTGACTCGGATTGATTCCAGAGGGGTTTGCTCAGATTGTAACGAGTTCCTTTTCGAAAGAATAGAAGCTGGTATAGAAACAATCTAAGTGGAGCCATCATGCTTTTTGTTTGCTAGAAATTTAGGTTTTATTTGGTTGAGTCAGCCTTGTTTTGTGATTGCATAGAATTCCCTACCTTATTCTGTTGCATGCCTGAACGTAAAAGAGACGCCCTAGGTAGATTTGTTAAAGAGAAACCTAGTAGTTCTAAGCGTCTTGATTACCTCAATTTAGAAAGTCCGATTCGTGAAGATTCCGTTTTTGAACGTCCGTTTGAGGAGAAAATCCCTGATAGTCCAATAGCGCCAGAAATGGAAACTTTGAAAGCTTTGTTGAACCCTACTAGGACTACTCGTCCCTCGTGTATCAGGTTACCTGAAACAGAAGCAAATTATGAACTTAAGCCTGGAACCTTACAGTTGCTCCCAATCTTTTTAGGGAAAGAAAATGAGAACCCCTATTTCCATGTTAGGGACTTTTAGGAAATTTGTAGTACCCTAAAATTAGAACCTTGATGATGATGCTTTGAAACGGTTATTCCTTTTCCTGAAAGATAAATCCAATCGTGGCTATAGTTTGGCTTCCGTTCAATGAAACATATGAACAACTTACATCTGCCTTTTTGAACAAGTTTTTCCCTAGGCACAAAACTCATCTATTAGGACGCAAATCTGCACATTTTTCAACAGGAGGGAGAATCGTTATATAGGTATTTGGAAAGGTTCAATGACTTATTAGCCCAATGTCCTCATCATGGTTTAGAAAAGGTTAGGCTAGTTCAAATCCTTTATGAGGGTTTAGATTATTCGACAACAACCATGGTTGAGTCTCTATGCACTGGTGGTTTTGAAAACCAAACTGTTGATGCGGCGATGGAATTTTTGAATGAAATCGCCGAAAAGACCCAGCAATGGGAATATTGTAGGGACCCAAGAGAACAATTCTTCTAGGTAGAGGAAACGTTAATAGGGTAGAAGGAGGCTATGAATCAGATGCCAAAATTGCTGATTAGCAAAAAGGTTAGAAGCTTAGAATTGGGTCACACTAGTGGTAGAGTAGAGCCTTTTTGGGAAGGAATATATTGAAGAGCAAGCCAATGCTCTTATAATATGACACTAGGTTTGAACCGTCAAAGTTTGACCCATATTCAGAAACCTATAATCCTGGTTGAGAAACCATCCGAACCTTTCATGGTCTAAGGACCAAGGTCAGTTTAGTAATTCTAATGTTCCCCCAGGTTTTGGCTATACTAAGAATACTTCAGGATCACTCAGTTTCAGAATCAGTCTGATAAGAAAATCTTAAGTCTAGAGGAAACTCTCACCTCGTTTATTCAAAATACTGAAAATATGCGTCAATTGCTTTCAAAGCATAGAAGCTAGTAATAGGATAGGACAAGAACATAGTCAGGCCATTTCTGAATTGAAAGACCAGGTTAGTCTGATCAATGAGTCTCTAAGAGAAAAAGGTAATTCCCTAGTCAACCGATACCCAATCCTAGAGGAGATAAAACCATTTAATCAAGTGAATTCTGTCACAACCCTTAGGAGTGGTAAAACGGTAGACAATAAGGTAGCCATGCCTAATAGTGGACATACTGTAGATCCACCTTCTAGTTCCCAAGATGAGCCCCAGAAGGAGCCACTAACTGAAGAAACCGATAAAATTTCTAGTGATGCCAATGTGGTTCCCGACAGGTCTCATTTTGTACCCAAAGCCCCATATCCACAGTTGTTAGCTCCAACAAAGAGAGAGTCGACTTTCAACGAAATACTAGAGATATTTAAGCTGGTAAACATTAACATCCCTTTATTAGAAGCAATTAGGCAAATGCCTGCTTATGCCAAGTTCCTTAAGGACCTTTGTACACGAAAGCGTAAGCTTAATGTCCATAAGAAAGCCTTTTTAGCTGGTCAGGTAAGTTCAATCCTTCTGAACCAAACCCCTAAGTATAAAGACCCTGGATGCCCCACCATATCTTGTGTGATCGGTAATTATTCAGTAGATAAGGCATTGCTTGACTTAGGAGCTAGTGTGAACTTACTCCCTTATCATGTATACAACCAGCTAGGTCTTGGTAAGTTGAAACCGACTAAAATGACATTGCAATTAGCTGATAGGTCTGTCAAATACCTCGTGGTGTCATAGAGGATGTTCTGATTGATGATAAATTTATTTATCCAGTGGATTTCGTTGTTCTAGATACTCAGCCTGTTCAGGATCCTAGTGCTCAAATACCGGTGATTTTAGGTCGCCCATTTTTAGCCACAGCTAACGCTGTCATCAACTGTAGGACCGGACTTATGAACATCTCCTTTGGTAATATGACCACTGAACTAAATGTCTTTAATGTTAATAGACAACCTTCGACGATTTAGAGAAGTGAATATGATTAGCACTTTAGTTCAGGATCTAACTCAGGATAATTGGGACGACACTTTATTTGGTGATTCCTTAGATGAACTTGATGAGGAAATTCTCTTAAGTCAGTTAGGTGACCAAACTTTTGAACTAGAAGAAGCTCTTGAGTACTTTAAAGACTCTACGGACCCTGAGATTCAAGCCATAGTGCTAGGCCTTACGGAGAGTAGTGTTGACCCTAAGTTTGGGGGTAATGAACTAGAAGAAGCTCTTGAGTATTTTAAAGACTCTGAGGATCCAGAAATTCAAGCAATAGTTAGAGGTTTGTCCGAGAATACTGACTACCCTAAGTTTGGGGGTAGTAATGGTCAATTATCCCCATTAGAAGTCCCTAACTTGGGATTCGAGCCTAGTGTACCTGAGGTATTACTTGAGTCACTTCCGACTCCGCAACCGGATCCTCCCGATATTTTCCAGGAGGAAATTCTAAAAACTTGTTATTCGAATGAGTCAATTTGTCAAGAAACTCATATGAATCCCAAATAGGCACAACAGAAAAACCCAGTTGTCTTGTAGGAAACCTTGGATGAGGATGTGCTATGTCTGTTCATTTTTCTGATTTGGTGCAGTTGTCTGATAATTGTGGCAATTTTATTTGCTTTTGTTGACCCACAGTTATTTCGACTATTGATATATGATTTGAAAGGTAATTAGCCATTTTGTGGTATTTGACGTCTGGCTGAAGACTTTAAATTTAGCACTTCTTGGGAGGTAACCCAATCTCATGCAACACGGTAATATCTTTCCTTATCTCTTTGCTTCAAATGGTAACAGTTTCTCCTTGTTCATGCTTTTAATTTTATCTTTACAACATTGAGGACAATGTTAGATTTAAGTTTGGGGGTATGGGAGAAACTTTTTAGTTGCAATATGAATAAATAAACTCCAGAACCTAGAAATTTATGCCTTTTGAGGATTTCACTAACTAATCTAAGTGGATGGAAGCATTTTGATCGTAGGAGTTGAGGAACCAATCTGATTAGATGGAAACATCTAGAAGAGTCTATTCATAAAAGCACAGAGCTCAGGTGTTAGAAATAACATGGTAGTTTCACCATATCTCGTTGAGTCCTTTTCACTTCTATTTTTATTTTATTTTGTTTTTAAACCATGTTTCTCTAAGTGATAGGTGGGTCCCACGATTCAAGTTGTTACCAATGTTAGGGTGAATTAGAGTGATTGAGTTACAAAGAAAAAGAAAAAAAGACCAGACCAATTAGACCAAACGGATCAAAGAAAAAAAAAATGAATGAATGAAACGAAAAAGCTGGAAAAAAAAATCAGTGAATAAAGTCGACCACTAGTTCCCTTGTATATGCCAGTTGTGTTGAACTAGAATTAGGATTATCGATCACTGGTACCCTTGTATATGCAAGTGTGTTGATATTAGTCAGACTAGTATCTCAATCCATTAGGATAGGTTCATTTTAGCGGAGGACTTCAGACAGATATGGGAAACGCCGTTCACTTAGTAAACATCAAAACCATCTATGTTTTTCTATATCCATCTTCTTGATCTATCCATGTGATTAGTTTTGACTCCGGATATTGATGTCCGTAGTGCGACTATCTGAGTAGAGCTCTGTCACTTTATATGAATTTTAGTATGCTTGAGTGCAAACTCATGTACATCAATTGGAATTTCGCATCAGGGTACTTCCTCCTGTAGTCAATAAGTATGCCAACCAAGGATATTCTTTAGTACCTTCCAAGGTTCTGCGTAGATAGCTAGGCTCTGGAGTAAAGGTTTTGTGGGTATACCTCTTGTAAGCCCTCCGGAGACAACACTCCGCCACTAGGGACACTTAGGGGTTTAAAGGCTTATTGCATACGCTAAATGCAATCGACGATGCCTGCGTCAGTGAGTTAGGATTTTATTTTATTTTTCTCGAGGACTAGCAAATAATAGGTTTCGGGGTATTTGATAAACACATTTTTGTGTCTAATTTATCTCGATTCTATATATTGATAGTGCTCATTTTTGTACTTATTATGGTGTTTTATGTGTGTGTAGGTATTTTTGGCCAATAAACATTTTTGGAAAAATCTGCTCGAAAAGTTGCGCGGGGCACCCCCGGAGGACACTTACTATACAGACTCTCACTTTGGATAAGGGGTGACCTAATTACTAAGGGGCATCCATTTCCAGGCAGCTGCTAAAGGGAGACCAGCACAAGATAGGGGGAGGTCATCTTCATCGTTTTTAAACTCAGAAATTGGCGGGAAAAAATGTTGCAGACGAATCAGAGTTGGGGATTGATTTCGAAGGTGTTTTAGAGAGATTCAATCGCTGAAATTTGTTGGGCTGGACGTGATTGAGCATAAAAGGCTTGGTATGTGCGCTGGAATCGATCAAATTGGGTTGGATAATCCGAAAAAAGGAAACAGAGGTTGAAGTGAACACGGAAACTTTGTGGAATTATTTTAGGAATTTCAGGGAGACTAAAGGCGTGAGATTGTTTCCTAAGGTGATATTCTATCTAAGGAAGAGTTTCGGATGATTTGGAAGTCTTAGAAATGCTTAAGGAAATCGGCAGAGAAGATTATAGCCGTGGCTTGCACGAAAAGAAAAAGAGAAAATTAATCGCTATTTTTAGGTTTCTGAGCAGTATAAAAGGTGTGTTCGAGTCCCAGGGAAGGTTACGAAGTCATTGGAGCAGTCGCAGAGAAGTTTGTAACACTACAGAGCTGAGAAGATCAAGTTGCAGGAAAACCCGTGTTTCTGCTGCTGCTGAAGAACAAGCGTTGCAAATAAGAACAACGTCTCAAATTCGTAACGCTGCTATAGTGATTTCTTTGTAACAGTCATCCATTGTTTTTGTAACGCCATTACACCGTTGCAAACAATCAGTGTTATAGTTTTTCATCTTTTAATCAACTTTTGAACCATAAACAAATATTTTGAGCAAGTGATTAATATGAGGAGATAAACCCCATTGCTGAGGCGATAGAGGAAGCTATTTTTCCAACAAGAAGTGGTATTTCTATTTTATTTATTTATTTGCAATTATTTTATTATTATTTGCCTTGCTTGAAAATTGTTTGAATGATTCTTGTTAAGCAATTGTTATTTCTTTTGATAGAGCATACTTGGACTTAAGTTTTTGATGTTCTATGCTTCGGATTTACACTTGCTATTTTGAGAATCTACTTATTGCAATAGTTAGAATCAAATTGAACGAGAAAATTGCATAAATATAAATATTGGGATTAAATCACTTTGAACTTGGAAAATAGTGGAATCTTAGCCTCAGTGTTCTTTTAATATTGAGATCATCTTTGGTTGAGTTTGCCACAATTTTTAGTTTGTTTTCTATTTTAGTTTTAGAATTTAAGTCTATATTTTATCCTTAGAAAGTCTGAGAATCGAACCACTTTTACCACTATCTACAAATCACATCAACACCTTTATGACTTCTTCAGTATTTGTGTACATACCTGCACATTAGTGTACAAATCTATACACCATTGAAATTTCTCATAATTTTTTTTTTGCATTTTTCAGTACTTCTCTACCAAAGACAAATGAAATTCCTGAAGATCAAGAAGACCAGGTGAACCTTGAAGACCAGAATGTGATGAATACCACTCAAACTGCTGAAATTGATGAAACTATGATAATCGCAGCTCAAGCCATATCTCTGCTGGACCCTAAAGGCATGTTTCTAGTTGAAGAAAATGTCCTTTTACTCACACAGAGACAGATAAGGAGCTTTATACATCAATTGATGACCTTCTATATAACTTGAAATTGTGTTCATAAAGCTTGAAAAGGTTGTTACAAATCGGCACCACCTGAAGTGAAGGAAAAGATGGCAACCCTGATCCGCGAAGATTGTCAAAGCTTTTCATTATTGAGTCAAGAAGAGCCAAAAGAAGAGTCGTCGCAAAAATCATTATCCAATGAAGATGTACGAGAAAAGATCGTTGCTGAAGCACTGCAGTTTATCCAACAAAATCCTAGTGAATGTTTTAGCAGTCAGGAGGTAGAACAACAAAAGACACCGGTGAGGGAAAAAACAGGGAAGATTAAGGAAGCAAAGATGTTGAGGACACAAACCGCTGGCTAGTTGTCCAAGACACCACAAAAGAGAGTTGTGAAGAAAAAATTGGATCCTGAGTTCATTGTCGAGGGTAAAACTAGACCAATTAGGATAAAAGAGGATCAAAAAGGCAAGTTGGGACAAGAACCAGGCTATCATTCTCCATTAAAGAGAAAGGAAGAGGAGTATCTTCCTGCTCATCCATTGCCAGATGTTCGTCAATCTCCATTATACCAAGCAATGGAACCATGAGAGGAAAAAAAAGGATACAGAAGTTCTTTGACTATGCAAACCTGAAGTAAGTTCACAAAACACTACCTCGCACTATCCACATGATTGAATCTTAAAGGATGTACACCATGTTAACATTTCCTTTATGATTCCGCAGCTCCGTAGCTTGGGAACTAACCAGACTCCAATATCCAACAGTCACCGAAGATATTCTGATTGTGGGAAAAATACTTCGTGAACTGATGTTCAAAAAATATCTGTACCAATAGGTACTGCAGTTCTACACCCATCGACGTAAAACAATGCTTGTCAGAGATAACTTTCGTCATGAAAATGATAAAAAGTACTTCAGCTGTGAAATAATGAGTCCTACTGCATGTGTAAGTTTCTCAAAACAAATCAAAAATGTCATACATATATATATATATATATATATATATATATACTTTAATGTTGTGTACATAGTTGTACACCTAATTGACATGACATGTTCTATGTGTTTCTAGATTTATTTAGCTGTGTAAATAGATGTACACCAGTATGCTATATGATTGACATATGGTATGTTAAGTGTTGGCATAGATGGTTGATTTATTTAGGTGTGTACATAGTTGTACACCCATATATTATGGATATAAGGTCTGTTTTCAAACCTAAAATGTTTGATTTGTTAATTTTCTGTAGTAGTCTACATGCTTGTTAGTTTTCTGATCTGATTTACCTAATTCATTTTATTTTCCAACAAATTATTGATTGCAGTACTATGTCAAGTATGGTATCATGAGAGAGGTACAAAAGCTTGTGGTTGATTTCGTACTGGACATGCCTGAGAATCTGGAAGTTCTTATGATCCCCATCAAAAAATCTACAGAACAAATGATGGTAGAAATTCACTGGTCTCTTTTGAAGTTTGATTTCGAAGCTCTAGAGTGGAAATGGTACAACTCATTACACACAGATTATGAGGACTATAAAAAAGATGCATATTGAATGACAGATGCGGTGCAATTGGAACTCAACAAGAAGAGAGCATTAATGGGTGATGCACCTATAGAAACACACGAAATAAACGTCATGACATGCCCTACACAAGGAATCAACCTAGACTGCCTCCTATACACTTGTTACTTTATGAAACGAAGTGTGAAGAAAACATAGAGTATCGAAAGAGATCAGCAGACGGCCGAAGACATTTGTCAGCAAATGATATCAAAATTGGTGGCCAAGATGCTGAAAAGATTCAGAAGTTATGAAAAAGTGTGGGATAAAGCAAAGGATGACGAGCACAAGGCCTGGCGTATGAGTAAAGGATTGCAACCCTTAAATAGGAAAATGAGTTTTTAAGCTTCATATTTCACTTTCTGAATTGCTTCTAAAAATTATTTATCTTCAGACAACTTTTCAAATTCAGTTTTCAACTCTATGTTTATGACTTATTACTACTATAAAATACCTTGAATTAATCTTTTTATAATTTCAGTATTGATGTTTTGAAAGTAGACTTGTGTCAATATTGTCTATATTACAGGTTAGGAAATATTAAGGTGTACATAATGGTACACATGTAATGGCAGATTTTTATACTTATCCAGGTCTGGAGAACTGAAAACATAAAAATCGAACATAGCAAAAGTAATTATACAGATCTGAAAACATAAAAATTGAACATAGCAAAAGTAATTATACAGATCTGAAAACATAGAATATTACTAAACAAAATAAACTATTAGCATCCATTATACAACAAGGTGTACATAATGGTACATATGTAAAAAGACAGGTAAGAGAATTGAAGTGCACAGGAAGGTGTACATAATGGTACACATGTCATGACACTAATTATCCATGCCAAGAAAATTGAAAAGACATTACCAAAAGTAAAAATAAAAAATATAGAAACTTTTGAACAAATCAAACATAGTAAAAAACATCAAGGAATGGGGCAGGTAGCTCTGTTGTGGCGACCAAGGGTGAAGCACTTTTTACACATCATAGGCCTATTTTGCTTCTCCCAATCACTCTTGATATGATGTGTTCTTCGTCTACCAGGTGGAGGAACATGAATAGGAACAATAACCTTATCACTAGGATCATATGCCCGCGACTTGTCATAATTGGGGATTGGAAAGATGATCTCCTGGTATGTCCTGTTGTATCATTCAGTGGTGAAGTATGTCTCGACAAATGAATAGATGTCCTCCCTTGTAGCTTGAATGGCAGCACAAGCATGTATACAAGGAAAACTATTAACTCACCACCTGTGACATGTACAAGTTTTCTGCAATTGATCTACAGAATGAGACCGGGGAGACGAGACTTCATACAATCTTTCCATGGACTCAGTAACAGTCCAAGAACGACCAATGTCAATGTTTTCTTTAGTAAAGCCTCATATATGGGAATGATCCTAGTGTTGAAATTTTCTAGACCTTCTACCATTCTCTCAGAATTCTTCTTCATAACCTTCAAACTAACATAATAAAAACACACAACATAAAATCAAAACATGATCTAGAAGGAATACAAATAAAACATGTGTACAAAAATGTACACATTAAGGAAATCCATGTGTACAACAATGTACACACAGTTGCAGAATCACAAATAAAACATATGTACAAGTATGTACACATCCAGCAAATCCATGTATGCAACAATGTAGACAGATAAACATGTGTACAAGGGAAGATGTACACATCAAAAAAAAAATGAATGAAACACTAAACATAAAACTTGAAAAGGCGAGGGTACCCAAATATACCTCAAGCTAAAACTTTTCCTACCTATAAGTCCTTTCTCCGAAAGTGATTGTCTATGGACTGAGTCGAGACAATACAACTAATCGGTTCACACTTCGTGTGATCGTCTATGGATACGAGATCGAGACAATACAACAACAAAGTATGTTTACTTGATACAAAGGTTCGGACTTAACCAAACACAATAGGATTGCTTATCAAGTAAATAGGAATTAACGTTTATGTAATTTACTTTAATTATAATAAAACAATTATAATGCGGAAATATAAAGTAAATGACACAACAAGATTTTGTTAACGAGGAAACCGCAAATGCATAAAAACCCCGGGACATTGTCCAGAATTGAATACTCTCAGGATTAAGCCTCTACACAAAATTACACCAACTTCGTATAGTTGAGACCAAGCAACTAAACCTATAGTTCACCTAGTTCCGTCTGTATTCCCACGCCTCCAACTTATAAATAAGTCACGTACTTGGAAAAATTCCTTTGGTTCGTATTCCAAACAGTAAAGGAACAACAAATCTGTTTGGTATAAACTCTATTCAACCAAGTGATATGAGTTAGACAAAGGCTCTTCTGTTTATCTTAACATAAACTCCTTCGTCAGGTTCTTAGATCTATCTTATGTTCAATTACCAAAGGCAATCGTTAAGATTTTGCAGTCAATACTTTTAATCACAAAGAATTGTATTGATGCCTATCTACATAACTAATCAATCCAATCTACCACAAGGATAAACCGATTATAGTTGGATCCAATGTAGTTAATATCGGATATCGGTTTATCTCGGCCAGGACCGATACACTGGTACGACTTTATATCGGGGATATTATCGTTCAAATATCGGTATAATATCGGTTCCAAATTTAGAGACTATAATTTTATAGCTACCATCAATTTATCAAAAAACACAAGAGTAACTTCAATAACTTTAAAGTTCACTACCTAAAATAATAAATAAACAAGTTCTAACTAGAAACAGGAGAGTAACTTCAACAACTTTAAAGTTTACTGCCTAAAATGGTAACTAAACAAGTTAAAGGTTCAAACCAAAAACAGGAGAGTAACTTCAACAACTTTAAAGTTTGCTACCTAAAATGGTAATTAAACAAGGATATTACAGTCTTATTCAAAATCATACGAGCCACTATTGATATCATCATCTTCAGTAACTCCATTAGCTCCATCAAGTAGTCCATAATCCGTGTCTAGCATCAATTGATCAGTATCATATCCATCATACTCAGAGTCGGTTGGGTAAGTAGACTTACTTCGAGAACTACATGCACCTCTACTACCAACTGGCCGACTTTCTTCACCAAGAATATCTTGCAAATCATCCAGATTTACATTATCACCTTCTACCGCCAAGTCTTCCAAGTTCTGTGAATCCAACCATTCATCATTTTCATCATGCTCATCAAGAAAATAGGATCACGAAATATCCCCGATATATCAGCCGATACGGCTAATATCGGACGATATCATCGCCAAGATATCGTATCGCCGATACAATGCTTATCCTACCGCTCCAAGGCCGATATCCGAAATATCCCCGATATATCGGCCGATACGGCCGATATTGACTACACTGGTTGGATCCTCTTTATACCGAAACAAGTATTGTGCACACCAAAGATTATAAACCCAAGTCAGATCTTCAATATCTTCTTTGTCTTCAAATCTTCTTAAACCTTCAATAAACACCTGCACACAAAAACTTGAATCTCTTGTGAACAATCACGCACAAAACGGAGTCTATTAACGGATTATCACAAGATCGTCTTTAGAACTAACAACAGTCTAAAGATCCCTGTTGAAACTTCAATCTAGTTTGAGTGAATCTTATATCAGAAGAGAAGATTCTCAAGCATAAACAAACTAGGTGCAATCAAAGTTCAACCACCGTTAGTCAATCAAATCAATTGAAAACACAAGATAAACCGCAATTATCTAGTTTCCCACCAACGGTACTCGTAGAGCTTCTCAATCCCAAAGAAGACTTGAAACTGAGCGGCCGTAAGAGATTTCGCCTAATTAGGTTACTCTCCTCTCCTAATAGGCGGCTACACCAGTAAAAACACAACCGAGGAAGTTTGCTGTCACGAAGGATTAGTTTGCTAGAAATCCAACTTCAAGTATTTATAGACAAAGAAGTTTGGACACCAAGGAATTTCCAAAACCGAAAATATTCTCAAAGATATTCAATACATTCCAAATTCGGTTTCCATAATTCCTGGAAATGCTCTGTCCAAAATAATGACCGAAAATCTCCTTGGAAAATCTCAACTATAAATGCACATTACTAATTCTCATTTTCCATATATAAAATTAAAAACCTGAATTAAAAGATTCTTAACTTATTTAATTTCGATCCTGCGATTTTCCTCCGTTAGCTATTAAGGAATAACTTTGAACAATAAAATATAAACATTATTGTACGTGTTCAAAGTATGTCGACATCCTTACTTTGTAAGTCCCCTTTCATACTTACAACCTTGAAACCGATTTTCCACACTTCCAAACAAGTTTAGAATTGGTTCATCTGACTTTCAAGAACTATGCGATTGATTAAGAAACACTCAATCACAAATCATGGGTTTAACGGTTCTACCAAAACAAGTTTCGGTTCTACCTCCATGTGAGTACTGTGCATAGTCACACTAGCTTTCCAAAATTCGGCTGACTAGGTACTAAGATCGGTTCCCCACATATATATGGTGTCTAACTTATATGTGTTGCACATGTCCATAGGATCGGTTCCCCTTTGCCTAAAAACGTGTTGCACATGTTCATAGGATTGGTTCCCCTTTCTGCTATAAACCTTGTTACACCCCATACAAGGATCGATTCCCCTTTGTGATGTACTGCACCTCTTCATATAATTGGTTCCCCCTTACCCAGATTCAGTTCAACAAATCACAAACTCGATCATATCTCACATGTGATTACTTAAGATCGTTTTCACTAATAAAAGTCATACCAATACATAAGTCAGGCCTTTGTGAATAGTTTTACCAAGAACACAAACAAGTCATGAGCGGTTATACTAAATCACACATATTGGATGTTCACAAGATATGCAATGAATAACAATCCCAATAACGCCTGGCGATTTCCTTTTCGATTCATAAACAAGTTTATGAACTAACTTCCTTAAAACACATGTAAAAACATTGTTTCCTATGATAAAATCCTCACCTCATACCCATACATAATCACAATAGCATTTAAACGATTATGTCGATGTATTATCTACGAAGTTTAATGGTTAAGAAACAAACTTCATATTGTATTCCTTAATACTATGTATATCTAGAGTTCAAACATGCTTCGCAGTTTCGTTTGCAATATGCACCACTTGAAAGATACGTTAGGGAATGAAACAGTTTAAGTCAAATATCAATAACCTGAAGTGGAAGAATGATGTTGTCGTTGTAGCTTCTTACTTCTTCACTTCTTCAAGTCTTCGCAATACTTGTAATGTCTCATATCCTAATACTATCAAGCTAACCTATACGAAGTTGACTCTAGTACATAATCAAGCGACTCTTAAATGAGTTTTGATTCACTAAAATATGACAACCAAACTTGACATACAAACGCTTGGTGGGTTCAACCGAGCTATGCTCTAACAAAACTCACCGTGAAGAGCAAAAGCAGGCAACTTTTTGAAATCAAGAATCCAACTGTTGAAGGACTCAGAAAGAGTTGAAGAGTGAGCAATATATCTGCATACTGGGAAAAATGCATTTGCCCATTTGTCATTTGGAATAGGCATGATATAATTAGAAACATGTCCACATCTAACTGCATGCATGCCCCGCAAAGCTTCTTCAAAGTTAACTGTTGTGTAAGAGTAAGCAGCTTTGTAAAACAAATCAATATCAGCCTTCTAATTCGAATCACCTGATCCAATAGGGAGATTTCACTTGATGTGGTAAAAGAAATAGTTGTGATATGAATTATGAAATACTTTTGGAATGCCCTGCAAAAGTCCTTCTCCGCGATCACTAAGGAAAACAATCTGACGACCATCGACAACTTGTTTAAGATTCTCCAGAAACCAAAACCAATTTTCTTGTTTTCAGCAGAAACAAGAGCAAAAAAAAATGGGTAAAAACCATTGTTTCCATTGACACATGTTGCAGCCATCAAAGCACCGCTGAATCTACCAGTAAGGAAAGTTGATAGGTGTAGAATACACCTTATTTACTATCTATTTTTTATGCTTTCTCTGCTATGTTTTCTTGTAAATTATTTACTTTACGCGTGTTTTTGAGTTATTAGGTACTGTGGAGTCATACAGAGAAAAAGAAGAAGAAATCACCCAATTTGAGCAAAAAGGGAAAAATTGTCATTTCATGGGCGAACACTATCTGGATCCCAGTCAAGATTAAGAGGCAACTCTATTTGGAGGAGTACTAAAGACAGCCAGCCGTGGTTAAGGGGTTTCCATCTGGGTAGCCCTTATCCAAAAGATGGGTGTGCTGTTAGCACCCAAAGCCAACCCAACCCTAAATTCCAGAGACGTTTACTCTCAATCATTAGTTCATTTATTACCCTAAAACTAAGAAATGGAAGAAGCAGCCGCTGCTTCTATTGTTTGTCCGAGAGATTTAAAGAGATACTCAGATAAATTGAGAGATCGAAAGGGGATTAAGAGCGTCTGCTGTCCAAATCGAGAACACAGAGAGGATGAAATTCAGAGATGAATCTGTAATTGATACGATGATGTTACGACAATTGAATCTTGAAAAGGCGAGGGTACCCAAATATACCTCAAGCTAAAACCTTTCCTACCTATAAGTCCTTTCTCCGAAAGTGCTTGTCTATGGACTGAGTCGAGACAATACAACTAATCGGTTCACACTTGTGTGATCGTCTATGGATACGAGATCGAGACAATACAACAACGAAGTATGTTACTTGATAAAAAGGTTAGGACTGAACCAATCACAACAAGATTCACTTATCAAGTAAATAGGAATTAACGTTTGTGTAATTTACTTTAATTATATTAAAACAATTATAATGCGGAATTATAAAGTAAATCACACAGCAAGATTTTGTTAACGAGGAAACCGCAAATGCAGAAAAATCCCGGGACCTTGTCCAGAATTGAGTACTCTCAGATTAAGCCGCTACACAAAATTACACCTAACTTTGTATAGTTGATACCAAGAAACTAAACCTATAGTTCACCTAGTTCCGTCCGTATTCCCACGCCTCGGACCTTAGTCACGTACTTGGAATAATTCCTTTGGTTCGTATTCCAAATAGTAAAGGAACAACAAATCTGTTTGGTATGAACACTATTCAACCAAGTGATATGAGTCGGACAAAGGCTCTTCCGTTTATCTTAACATAAACTCCTTCGTCAGGTTCTTAGATCTATCTTATGTTCAATTACCGAAGTAATCGTTTAATATTAAGCCAACAACACTATTAATCCAAAGAATTGTGTTGATGCCGATCTACTCAATTAATCAATCCAATCTATCACAAAGATAAACCGATTATTAATTGGATCCTCTTTTACTGAAATAAGTATTGTGCACACCCAAGATTATGAACCCACAAATCAGAAATCTTCAATATCTTCTTCGTATCCAAATCTTCTTAGATCATCAATAAACACCTGCACACAATCATTTGAATCTCTTGTGATCAATCACGCACAGAACGGAGTCTGTTAACAATGGATTATCACAAGATCGTCTTTAGAACTAACAACAGTCTAAAGATCCCTGTCGAAACTTTGAACTAGTTTGAGTGAATCTTATATCAGAAGAAAAGATTCTTAAGCATAAACAAACTAGGTGCAATCAAAGTTCAACCACCATTAGTCAATCAAATCAAAAGAAAACAAAAGATAAACCGCAATTATCTAGTTTCCCACCAACGTTACTCGTAGAGATTCTCAATCCCAAAGAAGACTTTAAACTGAGCGGTTGTAAGAGATTTCCCCTAATTAGGTTACTCTCCTCTCCGAATAGGCGGCTTCACCAGTAACAACAACAAAGAGGAAGTCTGTTGTTACGAAGGATTAGTTTGCTAGAAAGGAAAACTTCAAGTATTTATAGACAAGGAAGTTTGGACAACAAGGAATTTCCAAAACCGAAAATATTCTCAAGATATTGATTAAAACATAAATTCGGTTTCCATAATTCCTGGAAATGCTCTGTCCAAAAATAATGATCGAAATCTCTCGGAAAATATCTAATTAGTAAATGCACATTACTAATTCTTATTTCCCTACCAAATGAAGTAATTACCTTAATTAAAAGATTCTTAACTTATTTATGTTTCGATCATGGGATTCTCTTCCCTTAGCTATTAAGGAATAACTTTGAACAATTAAAGAAATAAACATTCATAGCACGTGTTGAAAGTATGTCGGCATCTTAACTTTGTAAGTTCTCTTTCACACTTACAACCTTGAAACCAATTTGCCACACTTCCATACAAGTTTAGAATTGGTTCATATGACTTTTAAGAACTATGCGATTGATGAAATAACATTCAATCACAATCATGGGTTTGACGGTTCTACCAAAACAAGTTTCGGTTCTACGTTCCATGTGAGTATTGTGCATAGTCACAATAGCTTTCCAAAATTCGGTTGAATAGGTACTAGGATCGGTTCCCCACATATATATGACATTTAACTTGAAAAAGTGGGGGTCTAACAACACCACCCAATAATTCGATTAGCAATCTGTATGGACTAACTCCGAAATACTTTACTAGAGAATCAACTAGACAGTCAGACTCAATCTAGATAAAATTATCTCAAGAAGTTAATATCTCTCTCTTGATTTTATTTTTACTCAAGCTAAAAACAATAGCGAGTCTTTATCAAATACAAGGAATAACTTGGACGGTACCAAAGACCAATGTCCAAGGATCAATCAATATCAATCAACAACCAAAGGTTGGATTTCCAATTGATGATCACTAACGCACAACCTGTATTATTTAAATTATATAAAATATAATACGGAAAATAAATAATACATACACCAAAAATTTTGTTAACGAGGAAACCGCAAATGCAGAAAAACCCCGGGACCTAGTTCAAATTGAATACACACTGTATTAAGCCGCTACAGACACTAGCCTACTGCAAACTAACTTCGGACTGGACTATAGTTGAACCCCAATCAGTCTTCCACCGATCCAAGGTACAGTTGTACTCCTACGCCTCTGATCCCAGCAGGATACTGCGGACTTGATTCCCTTAGCTGATCTCACCCACAACCAAGAGTTGTTGTAACCCTCACAGACTTGATAATAAACAGATCTGTCTCACACAGAAAAGTCTACCAAAGGATAAATCTGTCTCCCACAGATAAACCCTAGGTTTTGTTCCGTCTTTTGATATAAAATCAAGGTGAACAGGAACCAATTGATAATCCGATCTTATATTCCCGAAGAACATCCTAGATTAATCACTCACCTCTCTACAATCCTTCCTGACTACACAAGCGGATTGTCGAAGAATCACAAACAGTGAGACGAAGATGTTTGTGACTTCTTTATCTTTCCTATCGTAGAACTCTCACGATCTCAAGCCAATCAATCGATTGTACTCGTACGATAGAATATGCAAGATCAGATCACACAACTACGATAAAGTAGTATCGGTCTGGCTTCACAATCCCAATGAAGTCTTTAAGTCGTTAACCTGATTTTAGAGAAGAAAATCAAAGTTTAATGGAGATCGACTCTAGCGGGCGCACTAGTAGCACACAGACGTATGGGGATTAGTTTTGCACAATGCTAGATGTCTCCTTTATATAGCCTTCAAATCAGGGTTTTGCCTTACTTACAAAGAAATCCTTATCCACCATTAGATGAAAACCTGATTTAGATTCAATCTAATATTTCTCAACCGTTAGATCGAAAACTTAGCTTGTCACACACACTTTGGTAGACTTTTACTGGGTTCGTGAAAACCATGCCCAAACGTGTACGTGTATGTTGGTTCAACATAGTAACCCAAAAGGTTAACCATATGAGCATTTCATATTAACCTTGTTCTTCTTCATCATAACTAGTTCAATTGACTCAAATGAACTAGTTAAAGAGTTGTTCAATTGCTGTGAGATCTTATGTAACTACACAAGACACAATTGAAACAAAGATGATTCGATTCGATTGAATCGGCTCATGAAATTTATAGCCACGGTTTGCATAAAAAATTCCTCAGTAATTTAATGTTTCATGTTCAGAGCACATCTTTAGATCATAACCTCTTAAGTTCATAAAAAAGTTCGCGGACTTAAGTTAATCGGTTGAGTTTTCCAAACTCAGCAGAAATTCTCGGAAAGAGAACTTCGGCCAGTTCGCGGACTTAGCACACAAACGAGTTTTGGAAAATCCAGCAGAAATTCTCGGTCGAGAACTTCCGCCAGTTCGCGGACTGAGTCTACGAACTAGGTTCGCGGACTTGGCAAGCCAATTCCACAATCCTCCCGATTTCTCTTGATCAACAAAGTTCGAAAACTTCGGTTCAAGGAATACATGGTTATGTAATATAAACTCTTATTTTAATCATTGAGACATTCTCAGAGGACGCTATGCAGCCGTTATTCACAGACCGATTCACGTCAGAGCAATTCTCAAAGTGATTGAAACTTTTCATGACTTTCGTCACTAGGTGAAGATAAACTTGATCAAAGCGAAACGCTTTACCAAAACACGATTTCGAGATAAAAGATAAGTAATGAATGCTCAGCTCGAAACATCAAATGTGTATGATCTAGTCTATATAGCATACGACTTTTGTCTCATAAGAAGTAGGAGATAGAAGAGATATACTTTTGAGTGATAGATAAGTTCAAGTCTCCACATACCTTTTTGTTGATGAAGTTCCACGGTTCCTTTTATAGATCTTCGTCGTTATATGATGAATCGCCATGAAGTCCTTGAGCTCAACTACACTTTTCTATCCTAGTCCGAGACTTAGCTATGTAGGCTAGAAATCAAGACTTATAGTTTTGATCACTAACATTGACAAACATGCTTGAGATAGCAACGCATGCGAGGTTGACCGAGCTATGCTCTAACATAACTTATATGTGTTGCACATGTCTATAGGATCGGTTCCCCTTTACCTAAAAACGTGTTGCACATGTTCATAGGATCGGTTCCCCTTTATGCTATAAACCTTGCTGCACCTCGTACAAGGATCAGTTCCCCTTTGTGATGTACTACACCTCTTACTAGGATGGGTTCCCCTTTCCCGTATTTGGTCAGACAAAAATCACAAACCCGATCATACCATCTTAGGTGATTACTTAAGATCAGTTTCACTAATGAAAGTCATACCAATACATAAGTCAGGCCTTTGTGAATAGTTCCAACAAGAACACAACAAGTCGTGAACGGTTATACTCAATCACACATATTGGTTGTTCATAAGATATGCAATGAATAACAAAACCAATAACGCCTGGAGATTTCCTTTCTGATTCACAAACAATTTTATGAACTTACTTCCTTAGAACACATGTAAAACATTGTTCCCTAGGATGAAATCCTCACCTCATACCCATACATAATCACAATAGCATTCAAATGATTATGGCGATGTCTTATCTACACAGTTTAATGGTTAAGCAATAAACCTCGTATTGTATTCCTTAATACTATGTCTATCTAGAGTTCAAATATGCTTCGGATTTTTGTTTTCAATATGCACGACTTGAAAGATACGTTAGGGAATGAAACAGTTCAAGTCAAATATCGCTAACCTCAAGTGGAAGGATGATTGTTGTCGTTGTAGATCCTTTCTTCTTCACATCTTCGAGTCTTCGCGATACTTGTAAAGTCTCATATCCTAATACTTTCAAGCTAACCTATACGAAGTTGACTCTAGTACATAATCAAGTGAATCTTAACATGAGTTTTGATTCACTAAAATATGACAACCAAACCTGACATACCAATGCTTGGTGGGTCCAACCAAGCTATGCTCTAACAATCTCTTCCTTTGTCAATTTTAGTGACAAAACTCTTACATCATATGGATAAACAAATTACAATAATTCATTACACATACGCTTGATCCCCGAATTCAACAACACAGTAAACTGCTTACATTCAATCCTTGAAAATGCCGCTGTTGACATTATAATAACAAAGCTAATATTCCCCCTAAGGAAGATAGGTAGATATTCAATCCGCACTTCTTTGTTATACCACTTCATATGACATGTTACTCCCCCTTAGTCTGTGCTTTCACTCTTTCGTTTAGATAAAACGTTTAAGCACCAATGTTTTTTTCCTTAGCGATACCAATCAATATAAAATCAATGCCAGTATCACTTGTTTACTCCATATATTTCTCTCCCTTTTTGTCACAAAATGACAAAGAAACGAAAAAAATAAAGGACAACACGAAAAGAATCTTACAAATCCCAAAAGACTTGCAACCTGTAGAGTTAGGCACGAGGGTTCCACACATCATGTTCTGATAACCAATATCAAAACCGAAACTACAAGTAGTTTTATTTTGATATGTTACCAAGGAAACAATTGTCCGAAACAATTTTTCCATTTTATTTTAGCAAACCAAAAACAACTAAGCACCTTAGTCCGTTTGCTAAACCGATTGTACAAAAAACAATCGCTTAATTCGATAAGACCCAAATAAAGATAACTTTATTTTTCTCATCAGGTTCTAATTATCCATAAACTTAGACCTTTCAATTTTAAACAAGACAAGTACTAGGTTAGTTAACTAGCATTTCTTGTTAAGGCATTCGATTAGACTTGAATAACCGAAACCTCACTTCGATAAGTCTAACTAAGATCAAAATTAACTTAGTTTCTCTTATCCATAATCGAATTGGACTAAACAACTCATCCCGTACAACTTTTATTTCGTTAAGCCACAAATAATTCATATAAACCAACATAAATCAACTTGCATAATTATTCACCTCAACCGGAAGCAATTGAAATAACATAGACATTAAAAGCACGCAATTGCACCGAAATTTTGTAAGCCTAAACAATTGATACCACACAATAAAGCAAGATAACAATAGTGTTTCTTAATCGGAAACAATTGAATCACACACATCCACACACACATCATGGAATAAAATATCAATTGAACCGAAATTTTGTTAAGAAAAAGCAATAAATATACATGAAATAAACTCAGGCTTTTCTTAAGAAGGAAAACAATTAACTAATAAGATTGTTACCTCAAATTTCGCATCCACTTCTCCAATATGATTGCATCTTCTTCCAGGGAGAATTGATATCGAAATATCATCATGTTGTCATCCTTATGCAAAAACAAAAGAATAACAACAACCAACCTTTACCAGAGAAAGGTTGAAAATCGGTTTTAACAATTGCAAGCAAAAGTTGAAAACCATCGAAACACATATGCATTTATGCTAAACCAAAACCAATTCAACATATTGTGACTTTTTCACATATTGTTTCTACCAGAACCCCTCATGATACTTTGATGAAGCCTACCAACATGGGCTAGAACTTAATTCTGCTAAATCAAAAAGTCACCCAAACTATAAGGGTTCACAATATATGAGATCGAATATTAAGGTAGCAAAACCGAAATCAAACATCCCATAAACATACATAGCAATAAGATAAAAGCATTCAAGCACATGCTATGTAAACCGAAAACTATCACAAGAAAAATTATAAATCAAATAATTTTATTCATAATAGTTTTATTCTTAATAGACCAATACAATCAATGAAAGGAATCAAAAATTGGTGTCTATTCTTTCTCTTGCAACTTAGTCCTTCATATCAGAGCTGAATGAAGGCGGATTACTACTCTTCAGCTTTTGAATTTCTTCAAGTAGAAAACCTTGTTGCTTGACCAGAATTTCTTGCAGATGAGAAATTTTCGTGAAGGATTCTGCAAGAACATATAATTCTGTCTTTGATTGAACACAAAAGTGTGTCAATGCCTAAATACACTGATCTTTCTTCAGAGTATTCTCTCTTTCCTTCTTGCTAAGCCAATCTCCCTTCCTGATTTTACCCTTGATATCAAAAGACGATCCAGACTTAGTTTTAAGATGATCTTTCTGATCTAGCATCTTCTCCAGAGAAACCATTTGATCCAGACCCATAGTTCGGACAAGGAATGACCAAATTAGGAGAAAGATCTTTTTATAATTTTCATACTACCAAAAATATAATATTCCTAAAAATACGAATATATCAAATATCTTCAAATACTAGATATTATTTCCATAATCTACACAAGGTGCCTTGATTTTTCTTCTTCCTCACACAAAGATTTGGCACACATGGTGAGGGAAGAATTCTAATACCGATCAAGTGGCATTAGTATGAGATTTTCTCTCATTATGGAATTTTGAACAACCAGAGTGTTCTCCTCGATCTAGTATAGTATGAAAAGATCTCCTTTTGTTACCTCGAACTAACGAAATATCTTGGGATTGACTGGAATTGCATATGCAACTCTTAGCAATTCTGTTTTTGAGACAGTTTTTGCATCTTGTCTTATTTTTCCCTTTACCATTAGGTGATTTAATAACATCGGAAGACATGTCCATTCTTAAAATGGGTAAATCACTAATGGAGGAGGAAGAAATAAGATTGACAACTAATGCAATATTAGCTGTTTCCTCTTCTTCAGAATCGTATGAATCAGAGGTCTCATCTAAAGTTACAGCCAATGCCTTGCTTCCAGTGTATTTCTTAAGATTGGGACAATCTTTAGCAATATGACCAAACCATTTACACCTGATATTCATCATCTTCTTCATGATCCTTTTTGAGATGGACTCGATCATGTTGGCGAGAAGATCGATAAGTATCCGTAACGAATCTCTTATTTCTTTTCTTTAAGAGATCTCGAAACTGTCTAGTAATCAATGACAATGTTTGTTCAATTTCATCATCAGAATTTTCTGCAATGTGTTTATCTGAATCATCCATCTTTCTATTCCTCTCTATTGGAGCATTTGGAATTCTTGGAGCTTTAAAAGCGATTCCTTTACCTTGAATAGATTTTGATTCATGATCAAAGATCTTTAACTTTCCAAAAAGTGTGCTTCGTGAGAGAGTTGAAAGATCGTTTTCTTCTATGATTGCATGCTTCTTAGAATCGTATCTAGATGGCAACAATATGAGAATCTTGCATACTATATCTTTTTCAGAAATAGTCTTTCCTAACGAGAAAGAAGCATTAATTATCTTAGAGAGTTTAATATGAAACTCTTCAAAAGTGTCGTTATCATCCATTCGAAGGTTTTCCCAATCGGAAGTGAGAGTTTGAAGTCTAGCTTCTTTCTCTGAAGAATTTCCTTCGAATACGATCTGAAGATTATCCCCAGCTTCTTCGAAGTTTGACATGTTGATACATGATGTTGTAGGTCACGGCTTACAGCATGTATTATAACATTCAAACCATCTGAATTCTGCTTTGCAAGAGCCTTTTCTTCGTTTGAAAACTCTACTAAGCGTTTAAACTCAGTTTCTGAATTTTCTATCTTTAGACGAATATAACCATCGACGACTAATAGCCAAGTATTTATGACTCGTGATTGAAGAAAAGATCTCATAGCAGATTTACACTATAGATAGTTTGTTCCGTCAAATCATGGTGGTGCGTTAATTGAAGTTGATTCATGAGAACTCGAGTTCATTCTTATAGGTTGGATCGCACCAAACACAGATTGTTAGATCTTTTCGTGTTTGCATGCTCTGATACCAATTGAAAAGGCGAGGGTACCCAAATATACCTCAAGCTAAAACCTTTCCTACCTATAAGTCCTTTCTCCGAAAGTGCTTGTCTATGGACTGAGTCGAGACAATACAACTAATGGGTTCACACTTCGTCTGATCGTCTATGGATACGGGATCGAGACAATACAACAACGAAGTATGTTACTTGATAAAAAGGTTCGGACTTAACCAAACACAATATGATTCACTTATCAAGTAAATAGGAATTAACGTTTGTGTAATTTACTTTAATTATATTAAAACAATTATAATGCGGAATTATAAAGTAAATCACACAGCAAGATTTTGTTAACGAGGAAACCGCAAATGCAGAAAAACCCCGGGACCTTGTCCAGAATTGAATACTCCCAGGATTAAGCCGCTACACAAAATTACACCTAACTTCGTATAGTTGAGACCAAGCAACTAAACCTATAGTTCACCTAGTTCCGTCTGTATTCCCACGCCTCCGACCTTAGTCACGTACTTGGAACAATTCCTTTGGTTCGTATTCCAAACAGTAAAGGAACAACAAATCTGTTTGGTATCAAATCTATTCAACCAAGTGATATGAGTCGGATAAAGGCTCTTCCGTTTATCTGAACATAAACTCCTTCGTCAGGTTCTTAGATCTATCTTATGTTCAATTACCGAAGTAATCGTTTAAGATTAAGCCAACAACACTATTAATCCAAAGAATTGTGTTGATGCCGATCTACTCAATTAATTAATCCAATCTATCATAAAGATAAACCGATTATTAATTGGATCCTATTTTACTGAAACAAGTATTGTGCACACCAAAGATTATGAACCCATAAATCAGAAATCTTCAATATCTTCTTCGTCTTCAAATATTCTTATATCTTTAATAAACACCTGCACACAATCACTTGAATCTCTTGTGATCAATCACGCACAGAACGGAGTCTGTTAACAATGGATTATCATAAGATCGTCTTTAGAACTAACAACAGTCTAAAGATCCCTGTCGAAACTTTGAACTATTTTGAGTGAATCTTATATCAAAAGAGAAGATTCTCAAGCATAAACAAACTAGGTGCAATCAAAGTTCAACCACCGTTAGTCAATCAAATCAAAGAAAACAAAATATAAACTGTAATTATCTAGTTTCTCACCGACGATACTCGTAGAGCTTCTCAATCCCAAAGAAGACTTTAAACTGAGCGGTCGTAAGAGATTTCGCATAATTAGGTTTCTCTCCTCTCCGAATAGGCGGCTACACCAGTAACAACAACAAATAGGAAATCTGTTGTTACGAATGATTAGTTTGCTAGAAAGGAAAACTTCAAGTATTTATAGACAAGGAAGTTTGGACACCAAGGAATTTCCAAAACCGAAAATATTCTCAATATATTCATTAAAGCACAAATTTGGTTTCCACAATTCCTGGAAATGCTCTGTCCAAAAATAATGATGGAAATCTCTCGGAAAATCTCTAATTAGAAAGTGCACATTACTAATTCTTATATCCCTACAAAATGAAGTTAATTACCTTAATTAAAAGATTCTTAACTTATTTATGTTTCGATCCTGGGATTCTTTTCCCTTAGCTATTAAGGAATAACTTTGAACAATTAAATAAATAAACATTCATAGCACGTGTTCAAAGTATGTCGACATCTTAACTTTGTAAGTTCTCTTTCACGCTTACAACCTTGAAACCGATTTGCCACACTTCCAAACAAGTTTAGAATTGGTTCATCTAACTTTCAAGAAATTGCGATTGATCAAATAACATTCAATCACAATCATGGGTTTAACAGTTCTACCAAAACAAGTTTCGGTTCTACCTCCCATGTGAGTATTGTGCATAGTCACACTAGCTTTCCAAAATTCGGTTGACTAGGTACTAGGATCGGTTCCCCACATCTATATGGTATCTAACTTATATGTGTTGCACATGTCCATAGGATCGGTTCCCCTTTGCCTAAAAACTTGTTGCACATGTTCATAGGATCGGTTCCCCTTTCTGCTATAAACCTTGCTGCACCTCATACAAGGATCGGTTCCCCTTTGTGATGTACTGCACCTCTTACTAGGATCGGTTCCCCTTTCCCATATTTGGTCAGACAAAAATCACAAACCCGATCATATCATCTCAGGTGATTACTTAAGATCGGTTTCACTAATGAAAGTCATAACAATACATAAGTCAGGCCTTTGTGAATAGTTTTACCAAGAACACAACAAGTCGTGAACGGTTATATTCAATCACACATATTGGTTGTTCATAAGATATGCAATGAATAACAAAACTAATAACGCCTGGCGATTTTCTTTTTGATTCACAAACAAGTTTATGAATTTACTTCCTTAGAACACATGTAAAACATTGTTCCCTATGATGAAATCCTCACCTCATACCCATACATAATCACAATAGCATTCAAATGATTATGGCGATGTCTTATCTACAAAGTTTAATGGTTAAGCAATATACCTCGTATTGTATTCCTTAATACTATGTCTATCTAGAGTTCAAATATGCTTCGCAATTTTGTTTTCAATATGCACGACTTGAAAGAGACGTTAGGGAATGAAACATTTCAAGTCAAATATCACTAACCTCAAGTGGATGGATGATTGTTGTTGTTGTAGCTCCTTGCTTCTTCACATCTTCAAGTCTTCGTAATACTTGTAAAGACTCATATCCTAATACTTTCAAGCTAACCTATACGAAGTTGACTCTAGTACATAATCAAGCGACTCTTTAAATGAGTTTTGATTCACTAAAATATGACAACCAAACTTGAAATACCAACGGTTGGTGGGTTCAACCGAGCTATGCTCTAATAAATCTGATAAGGGTTTACTGTTGAAATCAAGATGAACTTAGAGATGAAAAGGAGATATGCGGCTAATGTTCGTATGGGTTTTAGATGAAACTGATGAGACGAAAAAGAGGAATCATAGAAGGGGTACTTGAGTTCATCTTGAAGATGTTAAAGAATCTGATGCAATTGAAGCAGTTAGGGTTTGCTGTGTTGAAGAAATTAAGTTGTTGCTAACATTGAATCTGAGCCGTGAGAGAAGAAGAATACCAGCTAGTTGCTGCCGTGAAATGGGTTTGATTTAATGTTGATTTTCAAGGGTTTGGTGAATTGATAAAATAAAGGAATATGTGTTTGTGTTCGTCGTGTGAGCTGTTGAAGATAAAAATCAAACAAGGAGGAAAGATGGGTTACAGCTGATGTCGTTCCTGAAATTGGTTGAAGAAAAAATTGGAGTTGCTGTTCAACTGGAGATGAGAAAGAAGAATGAAATAACCTGAATTGGTATTGCATAATTACAAGACCAGGAGGAATTGAAGCTATTGCCACTAATGGTGCTGACTTGAGTAAATACAGCTGCAGTGATGCTGTTATGAACAACTGGGAGTGTGAATGAAATGCTGTAATGAAGCTACAATAGATGTATGTTAGGTTCTCACAAGAGAAGACCAAAAATAAGTCTGGAAAATGGCCGGAAATTATCCAGAAACAGAGGAAACTCTGTCCATTTTTATGCTCCGGCGAGTCAACCCATACCGGTCCAGCACTGCAACTCGGTGAGTCAGCCGAGTATGCTAACTCATCCCTGATTAAGACCAGCTGACTGACTCTCAGACCTTGACAGTTGACTAATGGAAGACTAATTTTACCATTAAGCTTAACGGTGCCAGAAGGAATATTCCGTCTACGGAGAAGAATAATCCAGTGATTGGCAAGCAACTTTCTGGTCGTGTTCCGGTGACGGGAAATGAAATTCCGGCGACCAAAATAACAGATTTTTGTATGAGTTTCTCTCATGGGTATGAAGACTTGGGTTTGGAATTAGATGAAGAATTGAGCTTGAATTTGGAAAGAGAAGATAGAGGATTTGATAAAGACTTGGACTTGGAAATTGAATTGCTAAAGGAAAGGGAGTCTATTCCTAAAAGGATTGCAAGCAAATTGAAGCCTATAATTAGAGAACTAAGTTCTCTACTTTTCTGTAGACATTTTTTTATATACTTTTACACGCCTTTACACACACACAAACTTCACTTTTCTTTATTCTTTGTGTGAACTTCTTAGCATGAGTAGGTAATTTTGTTGATTGAGGATGAATTCCTAGTTCTTAACATGATTTGAGTTTTTGTTTCAATTTTATCTTGACGTTTTTCACATGATTATCGTTTGTTTTTACTAATAAGAATGATTATGCTTGCATGATAGATATTTTAGGTGGCCAACTGAATTGATTTGTTATTCAATCTAAAGCTAGTAGAATTTAGGGAATACGTAATCGTTCTCGACACTTTACACAAGTAGAAAACACAAGACCTTGCAGAGGGATTCTGTGGAGCAATTGTGTGTGAAAACAACGCTAGAAAGTGGACCAAGCAAACCAAGTCTAACTACTAGTACTAAACCTAAATTCAAATATCTTAATGCGTTCGGGGAATTACATCTTGTAAGCAAACCTCAAGGTGGTTCTTTTGAGTAGAATCTGATGATAACTAAGCGGACCTGTTACTCAGTGAAAAGAGGAATTTTGGGGTTATCTAAGCAAACCTGCTATCCTACGGTTGGTGATAATTTGTGACTAATAAAAAGTTGGAAAAGAACATAACTTGAGTCATTGTTTTGAAACGAAGAAGGATTCATTGATCTAACTTCTCTTATTGATTTCAACTTACACTTTTGATTGCTTTATTTACTTTCTTTTGCTTTTAAAATCTAAAACCAAAACCCCCCCTTTTTGTGAAAATTAAACAACTGAAACCTCTTGCTCCTCGTGGGAACGAACTTGACTACACTATATTACTTGTTAATTAGGTGGAAAAATATTGATTAATTTGTTGTGGTTACGACACGCATCAAATTTTCGCGCCGCTGCCGGGGACAGCGGACGATATTAGTTGTTTTATTTTTCTTTTTGCTTTATTCTTGCTTTGTTAGATTCTATATCGTATCTAACTTAGTTTTTGTGAATCTTGTTTCAGGTACTATATCTTTGGTGAATGCTTAAAGAGGGAAGACCGAGTCCAATTGGTATACGTCTTCGATCCAGCACTCTACTAAAGGACTTCATTCGAGTAGTTAACACTCCGCTTCCTCCTTCATCAAGTGAGTTCGCAGATTCAAACATAGAAGAAGAAGCAACGGCTGATCGTACACTCAAGGACCTAGCTTCTCACAAGCTCGATACACAACAATGGTGTATCCAAACTAACTCAACCTACGAGATCAAGCCGGGGTTGATTAGAGAGTTACCAAAGTTTCATGGCGTGGTGAATGAAGATCCAAACAAACATCTTATAGACTTCTATACCATAGTCATGGCCATGCTTCCACCGGAGACTAATGAGGATGGAGCAATGTTGAAAGCTTAATTTCCCGTTCTCTTTGGCGGGCAATGATGATGAATGGATGTATTATTTGCCTTCCGGAAGTGTCACAACATGGAATGGGTTGAAGAAACTTTTCCTCGAGAGATATTTTCCTGCATCAAAAGATACTCAAATTCGCAAGGAGATTTGTGGGATGAAGCAAAATGTGGGAGAGTCATTGTATGAATGTTGGGAGCGATACAAGAGGTTAGTGGCAAGCTGTCCACACCATCAATTCGGTGACGTTATGATACTCCAATACATCTACGAAGTTCTCCAACATAGTGATAGATCTCTTCTCGACGCCGCGAGTGGTGGTGCACTAGTGAACAAGACGGTGGCCCAAGCTACCGAGTTTATTGAAAGCATGACGGCGAACTCGCAACAATTCTATACAAGAGGTGAACTATTGGTTAGGTCGGTGCATGAAGTTAGTGATTTATCATCACACCTTGATCAAAGGATGTTGAGCATAGAGAGGCTAGTGCAATGAATGGCCGCGATAATTATTCCGGATGATGAGACCGAACAAGTAAATGCTTTATATCCAAATCAAAGGCCAAGGTACGACCCATACTCCAATACTTACAATCCCGGTTGGAAGGATCATCCTAAATTTAGTTATGCAAACAAGCAAGCGGAAGCTCCTAATCCATATGTGCAACAAGTTGGATTCCAACAATCACGCTTCCAACCTCAAAAACAATTCCAACCACAACAAGTCAAGGAGCAAGATTCTTCGAATGATGACAAGTTCAATGTGATAACGCAAAGCATGCAAGGTCTCACTTCTATGTTACAACAAAACCAACAAAAGACCGACTCGGCAATCAAGGCTTTGGAAACTCAAACGGGACAATTGGCGACCGATATAAACTTAATGAAAGCTCAAATATCCACAACACTCCCTTCACAACCATTCGTGAATCCAAGAGAGAGTGTTAATGCGATTACCTTGATGAGTGGAAAACAAGTGGAGCAACCAAATCAACACGATAAGGTGCATGAAGAGTTAGTCGAAGACAAAGAGGAAACCACGCCAAAGGAGAATTCCAAGGAGCCGGTTCCTACTTTCACAACTCCATCCCCGTTTCCTAGTCGATTTGCTAAGTCGAAGAAAGAGTTGGAATACAAGGATATTTGGGACATTCTTAAGAAAGTACAAGTCAATATTCCACTCATTGAAGCTATTCGTCAAATTTATCGTTGTGCAAAGTTCTTAAAGGAGTTGTGCATGAAGAAGAAAAGGTTAAAAGGGAATGAAGTCATGAGTGTGGGGGAGAATGCCTCGACTTTCATTCTCAAACTCCCACCTAAATTGAGAGACCCCGATAGTTTCACTATACCTTGCACAATGGGTAAAACAAGGTTTACTCGAGCTTTGCTAGATTTGGGAGCATCGGTTAATGTTATGCCTTCCTCGATTTATGATTCTTTGAATCTTGGTCCTTTTAAAGAGACCGGGGTAGTTCTTGAACTTGCTAACCGATCTAATGTTTACCCGAAAGGGATTGTTGAGAATGTTTTGGTGCAGGTTAATGAGCTTGCATTCTCGGACGATTTCTATGTCTTAGACATGAATGATGATAATTCTTCAAAGTATAAACCTTTGATATTGGGTAAACCATTTTTGAGTACCGCTGGAACGAAGATTGATGTCCAAAATGACACCTTGACCTTGGAGTTTGATAGTGCAGTCATCCACTTCAATATCTTTGAGACAATGAGATACCCAAGTGATGTGAAGTCAAGTTTTCCCGTTAAAGAGATTGATGCGGGCTAATGAATCTTGCAAGAGTTAAGTCGGGCCGTCGACTTTAAAACAAGCGCTAAATGGGAGGCAACCCATAGGTTTTGTATTTCTTATCCTTTGATTTTTTTTTATTTTGTTATTTATTTTTCTTGTTCCATATCATGTTAGGATTTCCCACCTTGACTTTGCTAGGACGATTCAATTACATTGAGAACAATGTAAGGTTTAAGTGTGGGGGAGTGGTTAAGCATATTTAAAAAAAATATTTGCATAAAACCTCCAACTTGTAGAGATTTTAGAGTCACTAGCATACTTTTAGGTATGTTTACATAGAGAATTATGACCGACATAATTGAACTTGGAAGTGTTAGGGAACTACGTTCGGATTTCTTACTTGTTAGAGTGTTAAATAATGGATTTAATCATGCCGGTGGCAAATGAGGTGCGGAGGGAAATGCATTATTAGATTTGTTGATCAATCATTAGTGAAGACTACCCGTTTATATCATGTGAGGCACCGACTATAAATTATTTGTAGCTGACTAAAAAGATTTCTTTTGAGTGTGTGTCACCGTACGTTAATTCCGGGTAGAATGGTGAGCTACCCATCTTCACACCGTTTTCATCACTATTTTTGATCTCTTGAGTGCTAATTTTGTCAATCATGAGGGTGACGTCTATGGATGAAAGCCTCCTTCTTGTAGTTCGATTTGCAGTTAGCACCATTCTCTCGACAACAACGGGTACATAGAAACACCATAATTATCAACAAGGAGCGACATCAAAATCTACAAGGAAAGTTGAAGACGTTCAAGGTTTACAAGCAACAGAACGAGAAAAAGAGCAAATTTCAAATCCAAGTAAAGCAACATATAATAAGCATATTTTTATATATGTTGAAGACTTACAATTCAATAAGCATAATTATATCCAAGTATGAAGACTTTACAAGAGCAAAGAAAATCAAAAGGTGAGAGTTATTGAAGTTTATGATTTCGAGACGATACAAGTTGTGAAGAATCAAGCGGTAAAGTACTTTTCCCACGGCCATGGTTTGTTTTATTTTCACTTTTTTTTGTATTTTATTTCTCTTGTCTTTATTAAAAAAAAACAAGATTGAAAATAAATAAATAAATAAAATGAAAAATGATTAAAAAAAAAGAAAAAAAAATGAGACGAGAGAAATTTTATTTTTATATTTAATAAGCCGTGGGGAAGGAAAAATATATGAAGAAGTTTCAAGCGACAAGGATTAAGGTAAAGAGTTACAAATTGTAAAGGATCTACGAAGTTCAAGAGTTTATCATCAATAGTTGAAGCCGAAGACGAAGACCAAGAAGATGAAGATGAGGAGCGGAAGACGTTTCTATTGGATGCTGTGAGAGTGGTGTTATCATAATTGGAGATCGGAAGTGAAGGTGAGTAAGTAATCCCATCCTCGATAATAGTGGTTGATTTCCTTTCATAGAGATCGTCTGAAAAAATGGTTTTTCAAAATGTTAAAAGATGTGGGTTTTTAAAATATTTCGGAAGTTGTCCTTCCCACCATTCAACGTGTTGTAGGAATTCTACCTTCATTCCTACCTGCACACATGTGAGAACCATAAAAAAGCCGTCTTATTGAGTGCAATTATCATAAAATCCTTTTTGGTAAGGCAGAAGACGAGGCGAAATGCTTATTGATCGCTCTCAAACACGCGTTCTCTCATTATGGTGTGGTTATTTCTCACTCAATATTTATGAATGAGAATATGTTCTTTAGTATTTCTAACTTCTTTTTACTAGCATGCAGAAACTCTATGTCCTCATAGCTCTTTGGATGCTTGCGACGCTGGAACGTTTTGAAGTTGGAGTAGGTTTTGTGGGTATATCTCTAGTAAGCCCTCACGAGACTATAACTCGTCCACTAGGGACACCTTGGGGTTTAAAGGTCTGTTATACATGCTAAGTTTAACCGTATCCTCGACGAAATGGAGTTGTATGTATTAGTTTGATTTGCTCGAGAACTAGCAAAGTCTAAGTGTGGGGGAATTTGATAGGTGTAGAATACACCTTATTTACTATCTATTATTTATGCTTTCTCTGCTATGTTTTCTTGTAAATTATGTACTTTACGTGTGTTTTTGAGTTATTAAGTACTCTGGAGTCATACGGAGAAAAAGAAGAAGAAATCACCCAATTTGAGAAAAAAAGGGAAAAATTATCATTTCATGGGCGAACATTATCTGGAGCCCAGTCAAGATTAAGAGGCAACTCTATTTGGAGGAGTACTAAAGACAGCCAGCCATCGTTAAGGGGTCGCCATCTGGGTAGCCCTTATCCAGAAGATGGGTGTGCTGTTAGCACCCAAAGAACCCTAAATTCCAGAGACGTTTACTCTCAATCATCAGTTCATTCATTACCCTAAAACTAAGAAAGGGAAGAAGCAGTCACTGCTGTTATTGTTTGTCCGAGAGATTTAAAGTTCAGAGAAATTGAGAGATAAAAAGGGGATTTAAGAGCGTCTGCTGTCCAAATCGAGAACACAGAGAGGATGAAATTCAGAGATGAAACTGAAATGGAGACGATGATGCTACGACAATTGAATCTGATAAGGGTTTACTATTGAAATCAAGATGAACTTAGAGATGAAAAGGGGATCTGCGGATAATGTTCGTATGGGTTTTAGATGAAATTGATGAGACGAAAAAGAGGAATCATAGAAGGGGTACTTGAGTTCATCTTGAAGCTGTTAAAGAATCTAATGCAATTGAAGCAGTTAGGGTTTTGCTGTGTTGAAGAAATTAAGTTGTTGCTACCATTGAATCTGAGCCGTGAGAGAAGATGAAGAACAACTAGTTGCTGCCATGAAATGGGTTTGATTTAATGTTCATATTCAAGGGTTTGGTGAATTGATAGAAGAAAGGAATATGGGTTTTTGTTGGTCCTGTGAGCTGTTGAAGATAAAAATCAAACAAGGAGGAAAGATGGGTTACAACTGATGTCGTTCCTGAAATTGGTTGAAGAAGAAATTGGAGTTGATGTTCAACTGGAGCTGAGAAAGAAGAATGAAATGACCTGAATTGGTGTTGCAGAATTACAAGACCAGGAGGAATTGAAGCTGTTGCCACTAATGGTGCTGACTTGAGTAAATACAGCTGCAGTGATGCTGCTATGAACAACTGGGAGTGTGACTGAAATGCTGTAATGAAGCTACAATAGATGTATGTTAGGATTGTCACAGGAGAAGACCAAAAATAAGCCTAAAAAATGGCCGGAAATTAGCCAGAAACAGAGGAAACTCTGTCCATTTTTATGCTCCGGCGAGTCAACCCATACCGATCTAGTACTGCAACTCGGTGAGTCAGCCGAGTAAGCTAACTCAGCCCTGATTAAGACCAGCTGACTGACTCTCAGACCTTGACCGTTGACTAATGGAAGACTAATTTGACCATTAAGCTTAACGGTGCCATGACGGAATATTCCGTCTACGGAGAAGAATAATCCGGTGATTGGCAGGCAACTTTCTGGCCGGATTCCGGTGACGGGAAATGATATTGCGGCGACCAAAATAACAGATTTTTGTGTGAGTTTCTCTCATGGGTATGAAGACTTGGGTTTGGAATTGTAGGAATTACCTATAGATCATATTATAATGGTATTAGTTAGTGGCAGGTCCACCCACTAAAGCCCAATAACGGGAGGTCCTTTTTTTATAAAAAGGAAAATTATGGACCCATGTTTTTATCAACAGGTCCTAGCACACGTGTGAATTTTGGTCTAAATACCAATAATATCCTTAATATGTAGGAATATAAGAAAAAATTCTTATCATAACCTTCTTTTCATTTCTCTCTGATCATTTTTCGTCTCGAAGGAGCTCTGGAAACGAATGTTTTATTGAGATCATGCGATTTTGGGAAATCAAGCTTTGATTGTTTGTAACTTGTAAGTTGATTTACCTATTATTGATCTTTAATTCAGGTTTCTTCTTGATTCAATCTTAATCTGAGATCCAAATCTCTTTATTCCTTGGAGAGAAATTAAGACTTAAGATTTTTGGGTTACGGAAATAGGAATTGAACTCGGTTTTTTGTGTGTTTACGATCTTTATTCTTGATTCATTAATTTTTTTACTTCAATTTTTATAAAAATACTTCAGATCTAGATACATAATCATGTTTTAGGTTCATTTCATTAGTAGATCAGATTTTTTAGTTTCATTTTGTTGGTCTTTGGTTTGTTTTTAGTTTGCTTTTATGTATTAATCATTAGTACGTATATGATGTACTGGTGGTTTTTGATGAAAATAGTCCAGATCTAGTTATAAAATCATGTTTTACGTTCGTTTCATTTGGAGATCTGATATTTTAGTTTCATTTTGTTTCTGTTTGGTTTTGTGTATTAACCATCAGTACGTATATGACGTACTGATTTTCTGTATTTACTATGCATCTATATGTTTTGCTTGTGTATTAACCATCAGTACGTATATGACGTACTGTTCGTATGAATCTTAATCGTAATTATTCGATTTTTTGATTAGATTATGATGTTTTTAGCTTATTTGAACTCTCAATTTGATTTTTTTGTTATTTTCGTTCTTTATTTTCTAAGAAAATCATGCTTGTTTATTGTTTCAGGGGTATTATCTAGCAGTACATATGTCGCGTACTAATACAAACTACTTTTGATTCTATTTTATTCTTAGTTTTATCGCTTGTTGTTGTTTGATCCATAAATACATATCTTCCATACTGAAATAATACTTTTTCGATTCTGTTTTTTTATAGATTCATTCCATGCAGTTGTTTTTTAGTTCATGAATCAGCAGTACATATGTGGCATACTGATACAAACTGCTTTTTGATTATGTTTTATTCTTAGTTTTATCACTTGTTGTTGTTTCATCCATAAGTACATATATGTGATACTGAAATAAGACTCTCTCGATTTAGTTATTTTTCTTCATGGAGTTGTTTTAGACAGTGAATTAACAATACATATATTGAATAATGAAAAAGTTGCTCTTGAATCTGTTTTATACATAGATTTTAGTCAGTTAATTCTTATGATTTTGTCAACACATATATAGAATACCGAAATAAAACTGAACCATCGTTAGGTAGTATTAATCTTGATGTTGTCATATTACTTGTACTATTCATTTTTGTTCTATTATTCATATATGGATTGTTGTTGTGTTTTAATTGTTACATTTTGGTCACATTTACAGGTTCAATATGTCTGATGCTAAGAGTGTTGGCGCTTTTTGGAGGAAGTGGTCCAATGGGAGTGGAGCACTAGAGAGATCCTGCTTTTTTTTAACCTGTAAGCAGTGTAGCAGATATGTACTCAAACTATGTAAGCAGTGTAGCGGATGTAGCAGATATGTACTCGATATAATGAGCATGTAGACACAAACGTTTGGTAGTCAGGGTATTGTGGTCATTTTCATGTTTTAATTAATTGTGGACCTTCAGATAAAAGAAAATTCTGGTTGGACCCTACTATAAATAACCTTATGGGCTTAGGACCAAACAAGAAATTTTCCTTTGGAATTAGATGAAGAATTGAGTTTGGGTTTGGAAAGAGAAGATGGAGGATTTGATAAAAACTTGGACTTGGAAATTGAATTGCTAAAGGAAAGGGAGTCTATTCCTAAAAGGATTGCAAGCAAATTGAAGCCTATAAGTAGAGAAGTTCTCTACTTTTCTCTAGACACTTTTTATATACTTTTACACACCTTTACACACACAAAAACTTATCTTTTCTTTATTCTTTGTGTGAACTTCTTAGGATGAGTAGATAACTTTATTGATTGAGGATGAATTCCTAGTTCTTAACATGATTTGAGTTTTTGTTTCAATTTTATCTTGACGTTTTTCACATGATTATCGTTTATTTTTACTAATAAGAATGATTATGCTTGCATGATAGATATTTTAGGTGGCCAACTGAATTGATTTGTTATTCAATCTAAAGCTAGTAGAATTTAGGGAATACGTAATCGTTCTCGACACTTTACACAAGTAGAAAACACAAGACCTTGCAGAGGGATTCTGTGGAGCAATTGTGTGTGAAAACAACGCTAGAAAGTGGACCAAGCAAACCAAGTCTAACTACTAGTACTAAACCTAAATTCAAATATCTTAATGCGTTCGGGGAATTACATCTTGTAAGCAAACCTCAAGGTGGTTCTTTTGAGTAGAATCTGATAACTAAGCGGACCTGTTACTCAGTGAAAAGAGGAATTTTGGGGTTATCTAAGCAAACCTGCTATCCTACGGTTGGTGATAATTTGTGACTAATAAAAAGGTGGAAAATAACATAACTTGAATCATTGTTTTGCAACGAAGAAGGATTCCTTGATCTAACTTCTCTTATTGATTTCAACTTACACTTTTAATTACTTTATTTACTTTCTTTTGCTTTTAAAATCTAAAACCAAACCCCCCCCCCCTTTTTGTGACAATTAAACAACTAAAACCTCTTGCTCCTCGTGGGAACGAACTTGACTATACTATATTACTTGTTAATTAGGTGGAAAAATATTGATTAATTTGTTGTGGTTACGACACGCATCAAAAGTAGCTTCCAAGTAAATCATGGGCTCGAGATACATATAGATATTCTTGCAAGCACCGAAACAAATGAAAATCCTCTAAATCTTCTGGTTGCATGATCAACTTCAAAATTCACAAAGCTATTAGGATTAGTTTGCTCAATGGATTTGACATACCAAGTTAAATCGTTAAACGACTTCTCGTCATCACCAAATTGTTCTTCAAATACGACTTCTTTCCTTCTACGGGCATGGTGATACTTAATACTAGACTCATAAGTCTTCTTAAAAAGTGACATGATCTGTTTGGGTTTTAAACTAGGATCACCCTGTATATTGTCAACGATTAAATGCTTGACTAACTTGGTTGTCACTTCAGGACTCTTCAACCTCAAACCAACACCATAACTACAACAAAAAAAAGCTGGAATAAGTAACGTGCACCACAATGTACAACTAATAAGATCTCAAAACCAATATGATGTAGTTTTCAAGTGATAGTAAAGATTCGTTCAAATCAGACTTGTGAAGATTCGATTTTAGATTCAAACTCAATAGAAAACTTACGAAGTTGTTATCAAGATTATAAAAAGCACCGAGACTCAGGATTCCACCATTGACCAATTAAGTGATTCAATCTAATAAATATTCATACAATTCTTTGCGTTTGAAGTGATTCTAATTTATTGCCTCCAGTAGATTTTCGAAGTAACAATTGTAAACACTAAGCATGAAACATCAAAAGTCTTAAACTAATCATGCTCTATCAAAACGAATCACAATCATTCAATATAAATCAGTTTTCCAATATTAGTTCCATGCAAATAATCATAAAAGAGATTGCAAAAATTAATTAAAATAGAAATATACCACTTTTCATGGAACAATGGCTTCCTCCGTCGTCTCAGCTAAGGGGTTTAACTCCTCATATTATTCACTTGATCAAAATAGGTGTTCATAGCTCAAATAGGTGAAAAACAAGAGAAAAGTGCTAATACAGAGATTCGCAACAGTTTACAAGTGTTGCAATCGCACTGTTACAGGAAACGATAATTGTAAACTGCTGTAGAATAAACGACTGCTCCAGGACATTGTATGTTCTTCGTGTTCTTCCTTTACACCAGCAGAAAATAATTCCTGCAACTCGATTTTCTTTTCTTCTCTGCCTCTGTTGGTACCTAAAAGTCTCGACTCTCCTTCTGATATTATCCAAAACTCTTATATACACCAAATATGAGAAGATAACTCGATTAAATCCTTTTCCTTCCCCTCAAGTCTCGGACATACATTCTCTTTTTTGCTCTTCTTTCCTCGTACGGGTTTTCAGAACTCCTTTCCACGGAAAAACAGAATCCTAACGAATATCCTCCTCTTAACTTGCACGCAACTTCCTAAAATAGCAGCAACAATAAACAGAAACCCGAGATAGTTCAACTCCCTGCTTTATCGTGTTTACGTGACATCTTTGATTTGTTCCCGACCCTGTCCAACGTTACAACGCAATCTTGCGAGATAAACGCTTCCATATTATCCACGTAATGTCTTAATTTATCACAGGCAATCCCGGAAACTTTTCTCGTGCCCTGCTTTAGATAAACTTCTTTATTTATCGAGTCTCAAACACATACGAACCCTGACTCGACCTAAGAGGCCCAAACTATCCAAATATGTGAGAAATCCCGAGTAAATCTCACACAAAACCTTCCCTGTTCAAACCGAGAACTATCCTTCCCTGTTTAACGAAATCCGGATTATCCAGCCCAAGTTATTCGATCAAAAACATCATACCAGGCCTGTTTAGTTAATTCAAGTCCATCCCATTAAAATCTGGTGATTGAATCTCGTTAATACCCATTCAAAAATCCAACCCTAATCTGCAACTTCGCTGCCACTAGTTTTCCCGCCAAATCTCGTTTTTGAATTGTTGAAGATGACCTCCCCTCATCCTCTGATGGGGTGCGAATAACATGTACCCCGAGGTTGCCCTTATCCAAAATGAGAGTCCGAATAGTAATTTTCTCCTACGAGCCCAAATACCACTTTTCGAGCCAATTTTCCTGCAAAAGCTTATTTCTCCAAAAACACCTACAAAGACATAAAATACCAAAATAAGCGCAAAATCGAGTACTAACATTACAGAGAATTGAGACTAATATAGACACATAAATGCGTCTATCACAATACCACATAGGCAAAAAGAAAACATAGACCAAGCAATAATATGTAATTTACACCACAATGTGCCACCTAAAAAACTACAACAATTAATGTGCACTACAATGTACACCTAAAACAATCCTACATATAAAAGCCTAAAGATAAGTAACGTGGATCACAAAAACAAGAATTAGTAATGTGGACTAATATGAACACCACTAACCTGTGAATAACATTAGAATCTTTCAGCACGAACCGAGAAATGTCACCATTCACATGCCCAAAGTGAATCCTCCAACCACAACCATTTTCTTCGTTCTTTGCAGTAAAACGAGTCTTGTCATTTTAAAAAATAACAATCTTGTAACCAGTAGCCATCTTGTACTTATCAACAACAAGTCTAACAGCTTTAACACCACCCATAAATTCTCTACCAACTTTGTCAAAAACACAAATTCATTCATCAGAAATCAGAGGCCTGGCCTTGTCTGCATCATGACTCCGAAGCTTAGGACTTCAAGTTACGCAAGAATTTGCAGTACTAGAACCATAACTAGTGCTACAACGAGACTTAGAACAAGAAGTATGATTCCGAATCACGTCAACATTCAAATAGAAATCTTCATTCTTAATAAGAATAACAAGAGCAATTAAACCTTGCAGTTTTATATCACCTTGTACAAAAACTACTTGATCATTATCCATATAGTTGAAACGTATACTCTCAGGATACAAAGACCTCCAATGCTTACATGCAAAATGCTTTAATTCATCTATGGTTGTTGAAGTATTAACACGAAAAGCAGCAGAATGCTCACCATGATTCAAAACAACATGAATAACCTTCTCAGATATATTTTATACCCCTATATATTACAAAAGAAATAATAATAAACATTTGAAGCTTCAAATCACAATTTCAGATTTGAATAAACTTAAACAGTGTACAGGAAAGTACACATTTAACCGAAGCCAAAAATCAAATAATAGTAAACCTAAATCAAATACTCCATCGATTAATCGAAGATATAAGTTTCAAAATCTTACTAGAACACATAATTGAATAAATCAGAAGCCTACGATCTAATATCTCGATTTCATATCATATATCATAACACCAAAATCAAAAAACAATAATCAAAATCATTTGACGAAAATCAAAAGCTAAAATATAACAAAAATCAAATGAAGAACATACAAACAATAAGATGTAACAGATTGTATTCATATCATCAACTCGTAAAATAAAATAAAACTAAATATCAGAAAAAAATTTCAATGATGAAGCAAAAGAAAACTAAAAATAAAAAGAGAACAAACTAACCTAAAGTTGAATTCTGCTGCAGAAACGATCAAATCCAACCTAACCTCTATGAATCTGTTAAATCACCTATGAAATTTATACTGGATCGACCTATCTCTCAATCTATCGTGAATTCAAATATGAGATCAAAAAAATCGATTTCAAAACGCTTCCAAAGTAACTTGAAGTTGAATTATGTTTAAGAAACAATTAAATAAAAAAAATCCTCTCTGAAACTGTTAAATCGCCTCCAAAATATTCATGTTTGGAATCCAAAATATTCAATTTCAAAACACTGATTATATATATGGAATCGGTTCAAGGATAATTAGGGTGTATTGAAAGTACAAAAAATCCAGAATCGTCATGCTTTTGGACTAACTCGTCCATATTTACTTGGGAAAAATATGGTTTAGTCCAAAATCCCATCAAAATATACTAGTTAGTCCTAACCCATTCAACTAGGTACAAATTAGTCCTTTTTATGGAAAATACACAAATAACCTTCATGTTTACAATTTAATCCAAATATTTGCAATTTAGTCCAAAGTGACTCATAATGATGTCAGCAGTTTTAAATAATAAAAAAATAAAATAAAATAAATTTATCTTTCAAACCGTTTGTCCAAAATTCACAAACTTTATATATTCGGAAAGCTCTTTCCGAGAGATACAAAAAGAGTACCCATATGACTATATAGTTCTCATTTTTTAAAATATTTAGTTTACATTGGCATACAAACATGTACACATCTACAAAATACAACCTGTTTACAACCGAAACTCATTACCAACACCAGCTCCAACGCTCAACCACTCTTTACCCTTCTGCTGCAAACAACTACAACACCTCAACCATTCAACTCAAATGTTTTATCCGTTTCTGTAGCTTTCCAATCTTAGTTGCACTTTTCTGCAGCAACACTACCCATCCAATAACAACATAAATTCTGCTCCTCAGTACCACCAACATCACACATTTCAGATTTTATCTTTGCAATTCCATCGGCATTTGATATTTATTCACCTGATCACCACTTTAGAGTTCTACCATCTCAATAGCACCAATTACTCAGATGCACCATTCTTTGTACTGCAACATAGAAGCAAACCCATTCTTCCAAATTTCCCATAGCATCACCTGCAATTGCTTCATATCTAGCTGCAGCTCATCCATACCCTGTAAGTGCTCAGCCAACAACAATACACAGCGCTTCTTCATTTTGTTATCATCTTAGTCACTGCAGACTCTAAATCACACAAAGTAAGTACTGTCTCCATCTCATATTCATAAAATCAACAGTTCTAACACCCTTGAAATCTCAGTAACACCATCTTCACTTGTGTACAACTATGTACACAAGTGACAATTTTCCTTCTGATTGAAGTTGGACTTTCAAAAGATTCAGTAGGATTAGCAACTGCAATTGCTAGAGCACCTGTTCCATGTCAGTAATTGTAGTCACTATTGGTAACCAAAAGCAAGGGAAGTTGGTGTAACGATGCCTACCGCCAAGCCAAACTAGTTTCAGACTGAAACACACAACTCTTTGGTAGTAATAAAATGAAAGATATATTTTATTACTCATCAGTGATGCCTACCGCCAAGCCAAACTAGCTACGAATTGCAGAGATATGCCCAGCCTTAAAAAAAAATAAAGTGCACAACAATGTACACTTGAATTTCATGTTCTCTAATATGTACACATGTAATTTTGTCACATGTGCACAAAAATGTAGACTTATATAACATGTGTACTAATATGTACAAATGTAATTTTTGTCATATGTTACTATGTAAAATGTCATATATCTGCATATAGATGAAAAACTGTTTAATAAGGATGTTTTACCTGATTTCCCTATAAGTCACAACCCCAGGCATCTTCACAAGGATTTGATTGTACTCTGGTCTTGATGTCTGCATTCCGATCAATACAACAACACACATAAGGAACTGAATGATTCACATGCCTATGCTGTACAATTGCATATTCAGGAATGTAATGGCAACCAACTTCCGTATTACATTCTTGGGTTATATAACTAACAAATGACGCTTCAATATTAACATAGTCTTGTTATTTTGGAAAGCAAGCTCACTTCTCTACTCAAACTCCAACAATAGAAGGTTCGCATCGAAGTAGTATCAAGACATGTGATTAGAGATGCAACTTACTTTCTTGTTAAGATAATATAATCAATATATGTACAACTATGTGCACATTAAGTTGCCGGACTATATTTACATCAATGAGTTTCTCTAAAGAAAAAAAATATAAACAGAAAACAAAAAAAATACAGAATTATGCGCAGCTTTAGAAAAAATTATGTATGTGTACATAGTATAACCAACGTGTACAACTGTGTACACATTAGTAATCAACATGTGTACAACTATGTACACATACAGACTTTTATAGCAATAACGATTTAACTGGAAGACGTATCAAATTTTCAAAGAAAAACACCTCCAAGACTACCCATAAGCGAGCTTAATTAACTATATTGACTATTGACTGAAAGATTAAACGAATATTTATGACGGAAGGGCACTTATACGCAATGATATAACTAAGGACCTAATTACTGCTAAACAAATACTGACAACATAAACAAAATTCTACTGGAAGCATAAACAAATTGGATCCTAAGGTAGCTGAAGTGCAAGGTCTACTTGGTATTGGTATCCCAACAAAAACATACAAATTAATCATGGATAGATAGAAGTACATACCCTGGATAACGCAAGTACAAAAGTCGTGGGCCAGTAGCTTATCTTATTTTCCCCAATCATTGGTGCTCAAGACTATTCAGTATAACGGATGAAACGGTAAACACCAAGGAGACCTTGTTAGAGCGTCCACAGTGGTGCGAGTATAACTAAAGATCAAAGACTAAAAAAAAAGACCAAATTTGGGTTTAGTCCGTCCTGTGGCGTAGCGGTTGACGAGTAAATTTGGTCGCGCGTTGATATAAAGTCCGCTTCATCGTCCAGCGTAGATAAAGATTACGCCTGGCATGGGGCGTTGATAAAGATAACGCCTGGTATGGGGCGTTGATAAAGATAACGCCTGGTATGGGGCGTGAACTATAGCAACGCCTGGTGTGTGGGACGGAGATTATACGTTCGCCCGGGTTCAAAAAAAAAAATGGGGCGTTGATAAAGACAACGCCCCAAGCAAATTTCCTAAAGTTTTAAAACTTTAGGCGTTGACTATATAAACGCCTGTTGCCCGCGTTAACTTTACGTACGCCCGACGGGGCGTACATTTAACCAACGCCCCATCCAGGCGTACATTTTACCAACGCCTGTTCGTTGGGCGTTAACTATACGAGTGCCTGATGAGTGGCGTAGACTATATCAACGTCCGTGGTGTAGGCGGAGATTATATAAACGTCTGACTATATTTTGGTTTGGTCTTGGTCGCCGACCAAATTTGGTCTGGTTTTTACTCTTTGATCAAATTTTGATCGATAATCCATCCCACTGTGCCAGCCCACTGGACCAAATATTTGGGTTTACTCGTCCACTGCAGTTGCTCTTAGTGGACCATCTGATTCCATAAATATCATTTTTTTTCTTTGCTAAGTATTTAACACTAATTAAATGTGCACGAAGAAAATCTAATTTGTTAGTGGACCATCTGATTCCATAAATACAATTCCTTTTCTTTGCTACTCAGACTATAATTAATCCTTTCAAAATGTTTTTTCTTAACGCGTTTTTAATCTCTTTTCATTTTCTTTCTTTTTTGTCCCTTTTGAGTAACAGTTGGTTATAAAGCACCCTCCAGCTAACTCATAAACCTTAACCTCTTTTCTCTCGGTTTCTCATTTTCTACCTTGAACATGGCGAATCTCTGTTATAGCTCAATTTATATATTAAAAAATATTTTCATTACCCCAGGACACACAAAATCTTAGCTAGGAACCACGTGTTCAGTACCCCAAGCCACACATAATCTTAACCATCAACAAGTGCACTATTATATGCACCTAAAGAACGTGTGTACAACTATCTACACAGTAAAAAATCAACATATGTACAATTATGTACACATTGAGAATTAACATATGTACAATAATGTGCACACTGTGACATCCATTTGCCATAAAGAAACAAACAGTATCACTTGACACAAACAAAATATCTACAACTTGAACGGAGAATAAAGATTTTCAAAATCTGAGGATCTTTAATTGTTTACTACTCAACAATTTTAAACAAAAACAGTGAAACAAAAATCCTAGAAAATCTACCTCTACTATGATAAAACATATGGTTGACGGTGATGAAACAAAATGGAATAAAACTTAAGTGATTTGACCTTGCATTTCACAAGAACAATGGAGGTTGTTAAGCCCAGACTTCAATATATTTATCTCTAGCCATTACAATTCATTCACTCAAAGTAGTTGAGCTAAGCAACAAAGCCAAATCAAACTGACAAATGTGGAAGTGATGTAGATAAAAGCAACATTAATGCTAAAGAGTAAAGACCCATCTGCTGACAACGTAGGCAGTAATGAATTTCGTTAGAGCTGGATTTTACTTTACCTCCCTGCAACACATACATATCTCAACTCCAAAGTATAAACAACAGGAGCGTAATGTATTTCAACATAATCCAAGAGGCCTCTAATTTCATCAATTACTCTTGGTGAATCTTTTGGAGGCGGACCTAAAGAAAATTGTAACTGTTGTCAAGTCCTTGAAAAGTAGACACGACTTCGTGAACCAAATTCTTAAATTGGTTACAAAGGTCAAACTGCAATTCGAAAGAAATTGCAGAGAAGAAAATAAAATTTCCATTTCTTAAGTAAATGAATTACATTTACAAATGCAATTGGATTATTATTTAAAAATACTGTTACCAGGAATTAGAGCCAATATGTTGAACCAAACATGCAGCAAGAGAATTATATTTACCCATGGAAAATGTAGAGCATAAACCAATATAGCTATTAAACAAAATGAAAGACATTTCATATAAGGAAGTGGATCATTGTAAACATTTCGGTAAGAAGTATCAACATGTCTAAGAGTTACACAACTGTGGGCAATCCTGAAATAATTTATGCATAATACTACTAAGAGATCAATCAGTATAAAGGAAGTTAGGGAACGTACGAGAGAGGAGATCCAAGAGTCAACAGTAAGGAAACATTGGAGGTTCCAAATCCTTCCATGTAGAGACGAGCAAGCCATCCTCCAGCAGAATGTCCAATTAAAGACACACCTACCCCCTCCGTCTATAATATTTCGCTTACGATCAAAATTAAAGAACAATAAATGAAAAATTAAAGAGACAATCAAATGAATTACCTCAACCTACTATCACAATAAAGAAATTTGCATGAATTAATTATCATTAAATTAATCCGCTACAGATTCAAAAGCTTCAATTGAAATAAAAGGATCGATCAAAGAATCCTTTAACGAAAGAAAAAATCAAACCTCAAAAGTTAAAATATGATGAAACAACAACAATATTGGAGATGAGGAACGAAAAATATGAGAATAAAATGAAAATATACAAGAAGAAATTATGAAAATGATTCGAAATTTCGTCTTTTCTCACCTAAAAATTTTAGATCTGAAAATGTTTTCTGAAAAAAACATGTTTTCGGAACCAACAACCACACACCACTTGTTAAGCATCCACGGTAGCCAAAATCACCATCACCGTCTTCAGCAGATCTAAAAGAGGAAGAAAGATGAGGTTTTCTCGGTGGATGAAAAGTAGAAACATATGTGGGAAGATTGGAAGAATATTGGATTGTGTTTGATAGGAGGTTATTTTAGTCATGGTAAAACTTAAATTTGGACTGAATCGTTAGGATTTGGACTAACTCGTTTAGATATTGGAAGATTTGGACCTCCTAGTACTAGGCTTGAAGGGATATGACTAGAGTGTCTAAATCCCAACTAATTTGGGATTAAACATCAATTTCTACTATTTACTATTTAGACTAGACTGTTGGACGCGGGTTTATTTGGACTAGAGAGTACTGGGCTTCAGATGAGTGGAATAAAGAGTCCAAAGCCTACTAACTTTGGGAGTAAAAGTCAATTTCCACCTGTTTTTTTTTTCGTCTCATTGCGAATTTGAAGTGAAGTTTCTCTGTAACAATCTCCTACAAACAAGGTATGTTCTTCCAAAACCTCTTCTCTGTTATTTTTTTAATTTTTTGTTGTCTTTTTCATCGTTGCAATTTGGTTGCCCTGAAAATGGGTTCTGGTCTTACTTAAAAGTAGTATTTTTCACTCTAGGATTTGCTAACTTCTGATTACTAAGAACCCTAATCACGATACGAGTATGAAGTTACTGTAATGAGATAGCATGTAGGTTCGTTTTAGGGTATTGTAAGTTATAATTTTAACAATTTAAAGCAAATTTGGGGTTTTTTCTCTAATGTTTTGTTTCCTGCATACAGAGTTATCTAGACAGTACACTTGTTATGTATACTATTTTTGCTTAGGTTTTAGATAGGATTTAACCAGGTGTGATAAATATTATTATCTTGTTGGATTGGTTCATAAAGAAGCCAAAAAGGGGTTACAAGTTTTTGAAGTTCATCACTACTACATTGGATAACAAAACATGGTTATCTGCATCTGGAGATGCAAGCACAATGTCGTCTTCTGGACAGTGTTTTTGTTAGGGAATGTCTCTTCACTCGGTAAATTCATTATGCACACCAAGACATTTTTGTGTAACTGTAAGATCAAGTGTAGGAAACAAACGAGATCATAGATTTGTAGACATTGACTGCAGAGTTTTTTCAACTGAAACATTTCCATTAGGAGTCTGATTGACACGTCTCTGGGATTTATTCCTTTATAATACTCACCATGATTTGAAAACATGACACTGTCATCTACTCCATGAACACCCAAAACCTTGATACTGCAATTTCAGTACTAGTCCTATAAATGTTCAAGAAGTTACATAACCATTTTCGTCATTATTGTATAGCTGACTACAGCAGTTATTTCATTGGATGCAAATGTTTTTCATAGAATTTTATTGCAGAACCTGTTCTGCAATTTGCTGTGCCTGTATGTGTGTTGTTTTTATCCATGTTGTACACACATTTTCTGGGAGATTTGAGCGACACTAGATGGAGTAGATTACATTGTAAAGTTGAAGGTTGCTTTAGAAGGATTATTAAGAGGTGCAGTACCTAGAAATCATATGTAACGATGATGAGGAAAATGGATTCACAAGCACCCTGCCCGCAGGGAAGTCAATGCTTGGCCCTGGTGTACCCACAAATCATGTGGATGGTTGGGACCATGATTGTGAGGTTTAGAGTGCTGTGACCTTGACGATGGATTTTTGGGATACATTTATATTGTAAAAGTCCCAAATTCAACAGATTTAGAGTTTAGGGTTCATCTAAACCAGAACTAAAAAGTAATGCTATTTTTAAGCTAACTCGTTATCAATTTTATTTGGGTTCTGGTCGTGAATCCGTTGCTTCGCTGCTGCATCATAGTTGCTCTTGAAAGTTCCTTCTTTAGCTAGTTTAATTGCTTACTTGTTACTATGAACTTGATTGTTGCTCTTAAACAAGTGACCAAAGTACGATTTGGATGAAGAAGACCCAACCTATTGACCAGATAATATAAGATAAATTGGTAATGGATATGGTTTCTAGTCTCTTGATTTTCCAGTTACAACATTGTAAATGTCAAATTCGTTATTCTTATTGCTTTTCCAACACCATCTGCCTGTCTGATTGTTGCTTTGATGCATAAACCCGAATCTCCTAATAGACCAACCAAAGCTTTCAAATGCATGATTGTCTAGCAGAAGTGTGTCAAACCATTGCAAGATATTTGGCTGAGTCTCGCGGTTAATGATTTGGAGCAGGGATACAAGTGATTCAAAGGTAGAAGTGTCGACAAAGCACTCCAGCATCACTGTTAACATGAACTTCAATATTGGATTAATATTGTTTCCTTACTCTAAAGTTGCACATTGTATGTTTCTTTGTAGTATATGCATATGAACTACTGTTATCTAATTGGGGTTCGTAACCATAGGCGTCAATTTTAAATGTGGGATGTCTTGCCCTTAATTTTCTCATTTGAGTATATTAGATTTCTATATTTAGGTGTCGTGATGTAGCTAGAGGAAGAAAACTTAAACATCCATATTATCAGTATTTTGGTTTTATTATCAACTTTTGTTTTTTAACGATAGACTGCTGACTTTAATTATAGTGGTTTCTGTAAGTCATACACTCATGTAAATTTTGTACTCCCCCTTTAAAACATTCTCTTCATGTGTTTCTTTTCCCTTTCTTGAAGAAATATAAAAAACATGCTATTCTTTTTTGTTTATAAACAGTATCTTCATGCCTAATCTTCAAAAAAAAAAAAGAAAAAGAAAAAAAAAAGCCTAATCTTTGATGTTATAATATTAGTTTTTATATTTTTTTTTCATCATGCCGAAACCAAAAGGAAAATGAACAAAGGTGGAGTAGGTCTCACTGGTGGATGCAGTGGGCCAACAGCAGCGGCGGCGGCAGCAGCAGCTCAGAAGCAGAAGACCCTGTTGCAAAGAGTCGACACCGACATAACCAATATTGTTGATAATGTCAATCACCTGGTTAACGTTGCAAGGGTATCTTTCTATAGGTGCATGCATACTATATACTTGATCAGTCATTTCAGTTTTCGGTTTCTAAGTACATTGATTGGTCTTACTATTGCTGCATTGTCCTTGAGTTCATTTGATTACTAAAGCTGATATCGGTTGAACCCTGGTTTTGTAGTTTCGGTTGAACACTGTAATTTAGATTAGAGTGTATGAATTCCTGGTTTCTTTGTTTCATGCAAGTCTTTTCCTAAAAGTATACCTCGTACAAGGTCCAGTGGAATGCTTTTGGAACGTCACACTAGTGTTCAACAAAATAGTGAAATAACTATTTTTTAGGTGGTTGATAAGTTTCTCTTTATGCTGTATCCGACGATCTCTCTGAAACCCAGTTCGCTAGTCGAGTAAGACTTCGAGCGTTTTTTTTCTGCTAAAGGATTTTTTTTTTATTATCAATTTCTTTTCTCTGAAGGGAGTTGAACGACACGCTCTTTATCTTGTAGTTGTATATAAGCATTCATGAAATGTGTAGTTTTGGGTGCAAAATAAAAAAAAAGTAAAAGCATCTTTATTGAAATGCTGGCTTGAAGAAGACTTAAATGGAGTTCCCATGTCAGGGTCAATCATCACCTTGAAGCAATATTGTCACTTGCTGCGTGGAACTGCAAGTTTCAAAATTCTGTAAATGGTTTTAGATCACTCAAAATCAGTCGGTGAAAACCACCTGCTTTAATGATGCTCTTATAGTACTGAATTTGAAACCAGCCTAGGCTTTCAAATAGTTCATCCGACTATTACTAAAATTTGAATGGAGATAATGGGTTTGTTTCCACTTTCCAGTTTGTTGGAACTTAATTTGGATGTCTGAGTCATATTTGTTTTGATATTAAAGGAGGGTTCCGTCTTTGACAATTTTTTTCGAGTCATGCTTAGAGATACTTCTTAATTTTGAGGCATGCTTATCCATTTTGGTGACCTCGTTTCTTAGTCACTATAATATCTTCAGAAATATCTTATCATTTGTTTTTTCCTTCATGAGAGCTTTTTCTCTACTGTCCTGTAGCATAAGCTAATTGTATCTATCGTGTTACCATATTTATCATTTATATCTGTTTGCCGTACTGATCTTCTTGTAGGTAAGCGATCCACCAGTTAGGAATTCACAAGAAGCATTCATGATGGAGATGCGTGGAGCGAGAATGGCAAGTTTTTTAGCCTCATTATTGAATTCATTTTAAAACATAGAAACGGAAGTAGGTCTATGTTGAATTTTCTATGAACTTGCTAGATTTTCCACTTCTAGCATTCTGTTGCCCATTGATGGCATTGCATTTATAGGTTATGTACACTACATGTAATAGCCAACTCTTGAATTCAGTTCCTGAATGTCCACCTATGCTCCTTCAAGTTGTGACATCTACTAGAAAAATCATTACTTGTTGTATTATGTATCATCATCCTTCGGATAAGGATAAAGGACAAGAAGGGCGAAAGAAGAGTCCTTTCTTCACTTGGTTAGACCATCTCTCCTCGTCATATTTTTGAGCATTCCCAGGAAAAAACTTAGATGAAGTCAAGATAAATATATGTGCGTATGTTGTCAAAAAGTCTTCTCCAGGTTTGTATGTGCTAGTGGATTCCTCCATGTTTTATGTACGCCGTGACTTAATTTGTATCTATCGGTTGTCTTTTTGCCCTTGCTCTAGTAAGTGGGTTGCGGCTACTCTTTGTTGAGCAACTAGTGGTTCTCTGTGAAATGCTTATTTTAGGCTTTATCTTACGGCATAGTACGAACTTACTATAAGGTTTCTGGCTTTCACTGATCAAAGTTACTAAATTAACGAACAGGTTCAGGCAGCAGATTCCCTGCTGAAGTTGGTGTCAGAGCTGAAGCAGACAACTATCTTTTCTGGGTTGGCATCTTTGAACGAGCATGTTGAGCAGAAGACTGCTGAATTTGACCAACAAGCCGAGAATACAGAGCGAATGTTGTTTAGAATTGGAGAGGAGGCAGCTGGTTGCCTGAAAGAGCTTGAGTGTCATTACTACTCTTCTTTCCAAAGGATTGACCAAGGCGAACGATGAAGGTTGGGGAGGAAGCAGCTGGTTGCCTGAGAATAGCAGTTTGCTCTCAAACTTAATTTTACTAGGAAAAAGATTTAACCCATCAGAAGGGAAAGCCATATGATGCTCATGTAGTTAGTAACATCAGTGTGTTCAGGCATGTATAGACGACATGTACATCCTTATACCTTTATAGACAGGCGCGGAAAATTGGGATGCGTATTATTAGATCGAATGTGGTGTAGGCGTGTAGCTATATGACACTGATTTAAGAAATCGAAGGAGTAATTAATGGAACCAGTGTTTATCTGTATACTTGATTGATTTGACCTATTAGTCTTTACCATCCATCTCTTCACATATTTGGTCTAACTCAGTATTTTTGTGGCTCAAGCCTATTATACCTTGCTTGTAAGGCCATCACTGAGAGTAAACACTGTGGTGTGTTTTGTTTGAATAAAAACTGGATTTCTTAGTAATAGTTAATATGTGCTTGGGCTTCTTCCAGAGATTTTCCTCACGGTCCTAATGGGCAACTTAGTCTTTTACCATAAACCTTTCCTTTCAGGCGCGAAATTACTCAATAATTAGTGTAGATAAACCCTAGAGAGACGGATATTCCACTTCCTCTCTTCTGTGAACGGGAAGAAGCCCCTCTTTCGATTTTCCATTACAAAAAAATTCTGTTCAATCGAAAGATTCCTAATGGCCTGTATGTCTTAGGGTTTAAAAACGGTAATCTAATAACTTTTCGTTTTCGATTACTGAAAAGAGAAACTATAAAATTTCATTTTCTACAGTTTTTTTCTTTCTTCAATTGAAGTGAAGGGGAGAAAGCAGTCTCTGCATCAAGGTATGTTCTCTTCCCACCTCCTATCTCTGTTAATTTCTGTTACATGACTGTCTTTCATCTTGCGATTTGATTTTTTCCAAAAATGGGTTTCTGTGTCTATTTATATATCCGAATGAAAAATAGTATTTGTTAATTAAGATATGATCGAATGTGGTATGAAATTACTGTGATTATATAGAGCATTTAGGTTTTTTAAACAGTGTTATGGTGTATAGTTAGGGGTTTTAAAGTTAGTATTTTAGCAAATATTTAAAACAAGTTTTGGTGATTTTATATAAGTTTTGCTTGCTCTATGCATATAGGTTATAGATGCTTGTTATGTATACTCCTTTTGCATAAGTTTGCCCAAATTTTCATGGGGAATTTGCAAAACAATTGAGTGATACCGGTATGATAGGGCCTGGTATTAGCTATGAAGCATATGTAGGATACACATCTGTGGAGAGTTTATCAGCTCAAGTTAAGGCTGCTTTTAAGAGGGTTCTAAACTTTTCAGTACACCTAATCAAGGCAAAAATGCAGTCGCCGGATGTCAATACACCACACTACACCCCCCACTGACCCTATAACAGTAACCAGCCTGTATTGGTTTCTTGCAGTCATTCAAACATCTTTGGAAAAGGCTAACACTTTTTGTAGAATGCATATGTTATGACATTCCTTTGCAATTGCCATCGAAAACTGGGTTAATTGTTGTAGCCTACTCATCTATCTCAATGTGGGTTTCACAGTTAGCTTAGTTTTCTTTTCCTTTTATGCAGTTTTTGGATGAAAATATCTTTGAAGTTCTTCTGCGTATTTGGGAATTTCTCATCTAGATGAAATAGATTGGGATTGCCTGTTTTTCTTTTCCTTCAAAATGTGGTAGGAGAAAATAATTGTGACGCAACAGTCTGAGGCTGATTCTTTTCCTTTATGTGTCTATGTTACTTAAATTTGTGGGCGGCAGGATTGTATACTGCTGTTTTCTTATCTTGTTAATATAAAAGTACAATATCACATAAGTACTCATTGTTTGCAGTTTAGTCAAGTCTGTTTGGCTTCCTGCAATGTACAGTTATCTAACTTCAGAACTATAACTTCAAGCATTTTTGGGTTATCTACAAATGCAACCATGGGTACATAGTCCAAATAATGAATCATGTATATATAGCTGGGTTTAGTCTCTTTTATTGAATCTTCAGATTCCAGTCTCTTGTATAAAGTACTCTGCGTCTTTCTTTTCATGTCTAGATTAGTATAGATTAGGTTGGGATGAGGTAGATACATCCATGTATATATATAGATAAACTTATAAAGCAATCCCTAATGGATAATACTATAGCTTACAGCAATCTGGGAAGTGAAAAATCTTATCAAGGGATGTGAATATCAACTTACATTTCCACCCATACTTCAAATGGTATTCATTTAAGAATTGCACCAATAAGGTGCAACAAAGTCTCCAATCTTGGTCGAAGCCCTAGAATATGGAGCAACTTTGGCATCCAGAATTGGAGGGTACAGAGATCGAAGGAAGCAAGAAGCGGCAACATAAGAGTCACACAGAACATAGGAAACTTTAGTTATAGACATGCTGTATTTTAGGTAGCGTAAAGCAAAGTTCAATGATTAAAATTGTAAAAGATCTAGTCCATGAATATAGTTTTACTGTGCATAGAATATTAGAGTTGGAAATGAAATCTGTGATGAGTAGGAAAAAGAAACAAGTACTGGTGGATTAGAAACTGTAATATGGGTAGAAAGCAAATTTTGGTTGCCTTGTTGGTCGATGTTGTGCATTTTGTTTAGAACTTCCCTTTCTATATAGAGCTGTATATATACACAATGGGGATATAACTCAATAATTGCATTTTTAGGTGTTTTTGCTTCTTTTTTCTCCTTTTCATCGTCATTGATGTTCCATTTCTTAGTAAATAATACATGGGTTTTTGCTTTGGACACCTGAGTTGTTAACTCTTTGGTGCATCGCGGTGACTGCGTTTTTAAATTTTTTAATAGAACATCTTATTTGTGTATTGGTAAGAAACCATTCAACGAAAGAGATGTTGTACAGGTTTTGGAACAGAACTGCAAGCGCATCACTTGTGCATCTTTGGCCTGTTATGATCATTAGCTCCTCAATGTTGCATGAAGCTAGTCTTCGCTGGTTGTAGTAATTTAACTGAGTATGCGTTTTAGTTAGAGTAACTATAAGTACCTGTAGAGAATAGTCTTCCAAAATTTTGTTCAGTCGCGTCACTGCATTGTTTTGTCTAGTGCTTGTAAGTTATGAATATTATTCAGGTTGTTAAACCATGCATTCTGTTAAAGTAGTATACTTTAGAAAGTGCAGGCGGTCCACCGTCAAACCGTTTCGATTGCTTAATATCTATCAAATTTCTGTTTACTGTCCATTCCCATTTTTTTTTCTTGTTTCTGTGGTGGGAAGCTACTTTTGGTTGTTCTTAAGACTCAGAATTTTCAGTTTGCGCCTGGGAAGATTTTCTAATATGGAATGGACCCCTAGTGGTGCTAGTAGCAGTGCTAGTTTTGATGTTATTATTAGAACAGAATAAGCACAATTTGGTGGCATCATTACCATTAACATAATATTTAGATCTACTGCTTATTTTCTTCTCCATCTCATTACTGCTATTGTAGTCTTCAAACTCCGACAAGATTTTTATGTACTTTCTTCAGCTTATTCACATCTACTGCTTATTTTCTTTCACCATTATCGTAGTAGCAGTAGTACTACTTAAGAACAATTCCAGAGAATTCTGCACAAAATTTAAACCAAGCAGGCTGTTGAGTTTTTAATTTTTATCTTGAAAATGATGAACTTGTGTTTTTTTTCCCCATTTGTTATGTTTTCGTTTACACTGATTAATGGTCGAAGTTCATGTGGATAAGCATTGAAGTCTAATTTTTTTTATTTTTTTTTGGTCCATCTTCAGGATTGAAGATGATGACGTAGTAAGTGATTGAATGCTAAGGTTTCACGACAGGGATTATTGGCTTATATGGTTAGGCAATTCATAAAGTTACCACCCGTAAGTTCATTATTGTATCAATGCAGACCCAAAGTTTGACCTCTCAGTTTCCTACAATATCAGTAAAACCAGTACTCCAAAAAATCAAAGATACTTCCTTTGTAAGTTTCATTAGATCTCCAAAATTTGATCATCTAAAAACTCATTTTCATTCTACATGTGTCTCCCAAAGGGTTAGAGCTCAACAGAAATTGGTGTGTAGAAACAGTGTTGAAAAGGATGTTGTTTGTCTTCCTGAAGAGGATTCCTTAGTTGAGGTTAAAAGAAAAAAGTTGGCTGTTTTTGTCTCTGGCGGAGGATCGAACTTTAGATCAATTCATGATGCAGCTGTTCAAGGATCGCTGTATGGAGATATTGTGGTTCTCGTTACCAATAAACATGGTATCTCCCTCCCTCCCTCCCTCCCTCCTTCATGTTCAATATTTCTTCTAACTTTAGCTTATTTGTACATTGTACTTTGGCAACTCAGTTATGTTTGTATTTTAGAATTTTTATTAATGATTACCTGTAGAAATTCGTCTGACATTATAAACACTGAGAGCTTGAATTATGGAGATATTCTTAAAGTTTTTCTGACTGTTTTTTAATTGTTAATCTAATGAGGAGTAGATTGTGGAGGTGCTGAATATGCAAGAAAGAATAACATCCCAGTTATTTTGTTCCCCCAAACCTCAAAAGTACCTGACGGACTATCATCTGCTGACCTTGTAACTTCTCTGAGGTGATGTTCTTCTTGAATAACTGCTATTATTTGTTCTCTTTGTTTGGGTTTTGTTGAAAGAAAGGATGCCAGATTGCCAGATGATTGGTTGGATTGAAATTTTAATAGATAGGTCAGCCACCTAATCATCTAAGTGCCTGAACGAATCACAAACCAAGGAACTTCTGAATGTAAACTTTAATATATGGAAAGGAAATATTCCTATCAGGTACACTAGTATAAGTGTATAACAGTCTCAAGCGTTGATGCTTAATCATTTAGTGTAATTATACAGAGGCCAGCTGATGAATTTCGGCCACACAGTGCAATTATTTGCCCATTTTAAAGATTTCAAGCTCCAAATCACTTCTGCTTCTTATGTTATTTGGGATTGCCAAGCATATACCAAAATTTCGAGATAGGCCCATACACCGGGTGTTTGTCAACAACTTAATTTTTATATTGAAAAATTTAAAGAGAAATATACTTTCAATGAGCTTTTATAATCTTTCTGATAGGCTTAGTGTGTACTAGAATATTTATAAATGGACATCCATTCTTATTAAACAACAGATCATTTAGCATCCAATTGAATGGATGTTCTATTTTTAAACAGGGGATTTGAGGTTGACTTTGTCCTTTTGGCCGGATATTTGAAGCTCATACCAGTTGAGTTGATTAGAGCCTACGACAGATCTATATTGAACATCCATCCATCGCTTCTTCCAGCATTCGGGGGCAAAGGCTACTATGGTATGAAAGTGCATAAAGCTGTAATCGCTTCAGGAGCCAGGTAAAATTAAATTTGTAGTTTCTTTGTCCATTATTTTTTCCAATATGTTCCCTTTTGGTTATCTAAGTAAAAGATCTGGCAACATTGCTTTAGAGCACAAAACCCCTGGCCAATCTATTGCAATTTAAAGCATCTGCACTATTTGTTAAACTACTCTTCTGTTTGAGAGTTGTGAAATTTGATGCAACAAACAATATTATATGCATACTGCTTTTATTGTCTAGGGATATTTTTGACGAGTTTGTGTCATGTCCTTTACTTGGTTACCTTTATGCCCAGAAAAGAAATTGGTTATATGACGTGTTTCCTCCTTCTTCAGGTATTCAGGTCCTACTGTTCACTATGTCGACGAACATTTTGATACTGGTCGTATCCTTGCTCAAAGAGTTGTACCTGTTTTAGCAAATGACACAGCAGAGGAATTGGCTGCACGGGTTCTCCGTGAGGTATTCTCTTACATTCTTTCCCATCAAATATTTGTGTCTAGTATTTTGCATTCTAATCAACAATTTTAACACAGGAACATCAATTGTACGTGGAGGTTACAAAGGCTCTATGTGAAGATAGGATAATTTGGAGAGAGGACGGTGTTCCAGTGATTCAAAACAGAGAAAATCCAAAAGAATACAGCTAGGAAACCCTTGTAGCGGCATTAAGCAGTGCTGCCCGAAGACACAAGCTAAGCAATCTCTAGTTTATGTTGTTTTTTGTATCGGGTGCATGTAATTGTCCCAAAAGGTATGACAAATTTGATACTTTTTAGAGGGACATGTTGGTTAAACAGCTATACTAAGTGTAGCAATTTTGTCTTGAAATAAAAATCAGATTTAAATAGCTTTTGTTGATCCAACTTCTAAAAATAGGTAATGAACTGAATCTAATGCGGTCCGAAGCAGTCTAACCATAGTTGTGTTGGATTCATTGACCGTTTTTTTCCTGAGATGATGAGACCGAAAATGTTTGTGACGTTTCTCTGGGGCCTTAGATTTGGCACTCACATAAGATGTCTGAATTCTGAAGTAGTCGTGGTAGGGAACTTGAGAAGTGTGGGAATCCAAGTTTCGAGCCTAAAAATTAGGGTCAAACAAGAAGAGTAGTAGACTCCGTTCACTTGCAGTTTAAGGAAGTTTTCTGCATCTCTAGATTTCCCTTTTACTGTCAATTCGACAAATGGGCTAATTGGTTCCACACACACCAGATGAGACGATCTCATATCTCATTTAACACAAGTTTTCGCTGAGAAAGTCAGAATTTTCATCTGTCTTTATAGCTCAACATGTTTAGTATCTCGACACTCTAGTCCCTCGTACTCTCCTCGATTAGGAGGTTTAACATGTTTAGTTAGACTTAGAATTTTAGATGTCAACTTATTGAAATTGAGGAGAATCAAGGTAGCTTCTAGGATAGCCTCCATTGGAAAACGATCTTAGAGCAACTAGTTTGATCACTTGGCTACTATGGTATTATAATGGTACGAATTGGTGAAGATCACATGTGCCACGTTATGACTTGTCTCTAAGCACACAAATCAACATAAACCAATTGCAGTACATCTTAAACAGTATGCAGTTATAATCAAATCAGAACCTTTTCTTTCTAATTGAATCTAGTCAAATGATTAGTTAAACAAATTATAGCTAGATTCTTGCATTTCTAAATGTTTGGAGTAATTAATGACTGTAAGAGCTACCACATCTATTCTTTCAAGTGACCAACTACTATAGGTTATATTAAACATTGAGGATGGATCTCAATTTTGAACCATGTTGTGGGAAGATTCATCTAATATACTATGTGTTATTAGGATTTCTTCATCTACTGTTAACGAATTCCAGTTTACTGTTTTTATTGAAAACAATAATAATATTTCTACTAGCTACAACTGTGTCTTCTGTGAATCACCGACAGAGCTCACTGTGATGTTTGATTTTAGCATGACAATAGTCTAACTTAGGTAACCTATCCATTTGCTTAATTTATTTTACCATTGAAAGATAAACAAACATTCAAAAATCAAATTAGAAGATTGCAACACAAATAAAATCGAAGGAAATTTGCTAGTATCAAGATACCAAGGCCTGTTTAACGCCATGTACGAATGTGACTGCACGCAGATTATATATTTAAACATGACAATATGTCATCCAGGTCTAGTTTAACTGTATGTAGTCCCTACAAATGACAAAACAGATTACACACTGAATGATTTGAAAATGTCACCAAAACCCTGTTCAGATAGTATACGACACATACTTGAATTCGAGTTAATCCTTATTAGTATTTAATTAAAATTTAAAAACCATTACAATTATTTAATTAGATTGTAGGTAGCTAGCTTAGATACCCACGAAAATTCAACGATAACGCGTTAAACGATGCCACGATCATACATTTACACCTGATAATCAATGGGAAATATTATACTAGTGAGAGGAGATCTAGGGGGGCACATAGGGTGAGCGTCTAACAGTTTTAAATTAGCTTAGCTGTTTTGTCAACACAAAGAGCAAAATGATACACGATACACCAACGACATGTTTCTAGTCTGCATCAAGGTCAGGTTTAAACGGTCTCCATTCTGAGACACTTGTAATTCCATATTTTTTTACTTCGTTCATATGACTGTTTCTAGTGCTGCAATAGCCTCCCGTCCGTGGCAAGAGGCCGATTGCAAATTCTGTCTCTTTCTGATGTTGTGCCTACAGAAAAACCTATGATTGATTCAGTTTTCATTAGCTAAAAACTTCAAACAAATAGCAAAATTTCCAAAGTAAAAAAAGTTCACACGGTTGCTTAGAAGAAAGTCAATAGGTTTAAAGCCTTTAAAGAAGTACACGTGAGGAAGAAGCTGGCATTTACATTTGCTCGAAAGCCTAGCTAGAAGAAGAAGAAGAAGATATTCTCTATTTTCTTTAATCAATTCTTCTCTCTCTCTACATTGATCATCATCCTCATCATCTATTCAACAGCTTTCTTCTCAGTCCATCGTTTGATCTTCTCTGCAAAATTCAGCTTCTCCCTTTAATCAAGATCCTCGTACCAATTGCAACAACGACAACAAATATATACAAACTTATAATTCCCTTCAATCCTTCCCTTTTGGCCCACTTTTTCTCACATATCTTGCCTTTTAAGCACTCTTTATTATCTCTCTCTCTCTTTTAATCTATATCCATCTCCTATTATTTTCTTCCATCCTCTCTTTGTCTCTCTCCCTCACATCTCACTCTCTCTGCAAATCCATCACCATAGGCAAAGAGCATGCTTGGATGTCCAGAGAAAGGTACTTACATATATGATCAGACAAAACACTTCTGTTTCAAATTTTATTTCCTAAAACCCTGGTGATAGTATACTATGTTTGTTTAAAGTTTTGAATCTAAATTTTCAAATCCATCTATATCTATATATATTTTGAGCTTGCATTTATTTTATGTGTAGGGAGATATTTGAGCATGAGGTAAGAAAGAAAATAAAGAGAGAAGCAGATGCGGCTTCTATATCAGATCGAATGGGAAGGAGACCCTTATTAAGCCCTCCTGGTACCCTAAACACCATCACACCATGTGCTGCATGTAAGCTTCTTAGAAGAAGATGTGCACAAGAATGCCCTTTCTCTCCTTATTTCTCACCTCATGAACCTCAAAAATTTGCTTCTGTTCACAAAGTTTTTGGTGCTAGCAATGTCTCCAAGATGTTAATGGTAATTATACATACCCTAATACACGCAAGCGAGTTTTTCCTTTGTAAGATATTAGTAACTCGTAATTATGAAATGATTAACGTAATTAACCGTTACCAACGTGTTTCATGTTTCTTTTCTTTAGGAGGTGCCAGAGAATCAAAGAGCAGATGCAGCAAATAGTCTTGTTTATGAAGCAAATGTTAGACTAAGGGATCCGGTGTACGGTTGCATGGGAGCAATTTCAGCTTTGCAGCAACAAGTTCAGTCTTTACAATCAGAACTTAATGTAGTAAGGGCTGAGATAATCAAGTATAGATATAGAGAAGTTAGTAGTACTCTTTCTCATGATATCAATAATCACAATTCACATCATGCTTTAATTTCGCCATCCGGTGTTATATCCGTATCTCCACCACCACCACCATCTTCATCTGTCTCCGTAACAAACCATGACGTACCTCCTCCCCCACCACCACCACCTCCACCTTCTACACATCCCGATGCTTCTTCTTCGTCCATGTATACGACCCCTCCTTCTAGCACAACTGATTATAGCTCAATTTCTAATGAAAATGTCTCATATTTTGGCTAAGAGTTTGTTAAGCTAAAAATATTACTCAAAACCTTATAAATTTTCTTTTTCATCTCTATGTTTATGAGTCATTTGGAATAAAGCAAGAGCATATAGATATATATAGGATCATATTCGGGGCTTTGTTACTTCATTTCTCCTCCCACCTGAATTTTGTTATTATGATTCTTGATTGAAATATTTGAGTTCATACTTTTACCAAATTTTTATTGTTCTTGTTTCTTCTTTCTTATTCATTAGTTAACAATTCTATCATGTAGTTCTATCTAATAGTAGGTGAAATTTGAATTTTCTTTATTATTTCAAGCAACCAAATGAAACAAAAATACAACTCTATATCTTTCTCTCACACGTACACTTCTCTCGGATATTTTTGTTTTTTTTCTGATTGGTCACTAAAGTGATGAGTTTTGAATTAAGGTCGTGAAAATTAACAACCACCGATATTTCTCGCAACATTGCGTAGACAGATAAATGGGAATTCCTTGGGAACAGTTGAGCATTGTGTACTCTAAAACAAGCAAAACAAAGTCTGTGTATGATCAAGTAGACATATGATATGACACATGGGAAGCTTGATAGATTGTGCAAGCAAGGGCATTCAATCCCTTGTTGGCGGATCAGCTTGCCCCGATAACGAAAACGACTAGCCGACAAATGATGATGACCGATCCGACTCGAACAGCAGCCTGTTGGCCATGCCCGGGCGCGCTATTCCGGATTGGACATCATCGGTTAGGGTGGAGGTACTTGGTAGGGGCGTCATCGGGGAAGTGGAATAGACCCAACAATTGTATACGGTCTAAAAATCGAGACGGATCATTGCTTAAACACGAGAAGGATTATAAATCGAGTTGGGAAAGCCGATCTAATCAATCGGCATCGGCAGGTTGAGCCGAAGAATGTTCTCCTTGGTTCCAACAAGGACGCTGAGGCGGTCAGGCCACGCCGGCGAGTTATGATGACCGCAACACTCATGGTCGTCTTTAGGTGGCATGCTCACCATCAGGGCCGGATTAAAACCCGGTCCGAATATACCTTAAACCCTATGGCAATACGGGATCAAAAAGGTCATATTATTTACATGGGAAGCTTGAAGAAGTAGAGAAAGTTAGGCAGTCTTAAATTGCACGTGTGGGTGAGTTCCATAAATAGTCGACTATATCATGTATTACAGTCAATCTAGAGTTAAAGAAGAGTGTTAATTAATTGTTGCTGACATGCTTGTCTGTGCCTGATCTCTCTGAATTCTGAAAATATGAAGTTTCAACATCATGCATGTCTCCTAAACAAGAGGAGAGAAGAATATGATCTGAAGGAACATTAAAGACGTTGGAGACAAAAGGTATATAGTTGCTTTGATTTAATCCATACGTACCCTTTCTGCAAGCTTTGGTTCTTATTAATGCAAAAGCTGATATCTTTTCAACTAGCGAACGAAAGTCTCATTTGCCGATCAAACAAATTAAAATGAAAATTTCATAATCTCGTTGTAAAGAAAATGTTGTTGTAAGTTTAACTCAAGGATACCATCCATCACTTGTGGTTCTGGACCTTCTGGTAATTAAGAAAATTAGAGCACGTTCACTGTTGGGTAATCGTTAATCATTTTTTTGTTTTGTTGATCAAACTCTTCAATAACGTTTGTTAGCTAGTTAGAGTAGCATACTTTTCAAGAAAGATAGCAAACACATATTGACAGTACTTATTCGCTATTAACAAGTAAATATAGTATTTACCCAAAATAGGCTAACCATTTCGATATTTAAGGCATCTGCGAATGTCACGTTACATACGAGAGCAAGTTGTATCATCTAGCACTAGCAGGCATCCTAACATATTTTTCTATCTTTTGGCGTGTAAAGATGAACATGAGTGTGAGGGGTCAGCCGATTTTCAAGACCTTAATATTCCAATTTTTCACTTATTGTAAACTATATATATTACTCCCTCCATTACCTTTTTAATAGGCCAGTTTTTTTTTTGTTGAGAAAATTAAGGAAATTAAGAGAACTAATTATTGAAAATGGTCCTTTAGACACTTGTCAATAAAAGAAGTGAAGTGAAATGATCTCCATGACACTTGTCAACCAAATAAATAAGTGAAATGGTCCACATAACACTTGTCATCAAAAGAAATTAAAAGAAAAGTGGTCACAGAAAATTAAAGCAACATTTGGCTTTCCCAATTAGGAAACTGACCTAATTTTTTGAAATATTTATTTATAAAAATTGACCTATTAAAAAATAACGGAGGGAGTAGTTTGCAACAAAATTTCAAGGAACTTAAGTTACCAGCAGGCCAACACTATCTCCCCGTAATTTTTTTTCCAGTTTTCTTTTTTTTTTTTGTTCTTTCTATTTCCTGTAATACCATATCTGGATGATGAGATGGCTGTTATTGTTAGCCTCTAAATTACAGAAAAAAAGTGATGGAATTTGGTCTTCCATCAAGGTTACTTGTAAAAGTCGCATCAGAACTTGTCTTTACTCAACTCCAATTCAAATTGTTTTCTTATTACACATTGCAAGACGTAACCATCAAAATAATAAAATATACTACTTAGTTCTCCATCAATCTTTCTCAATATCTATATATGATATATCCAAATCTCTAGTTTGATTTGCTCCTTGCTTATTCGTGCTACCGTACTTGTAGAAGTACGAACTTTTGTTTAACTGTTTGGTAAATGAAAAATACACAAACTTGGCCCTTAAATAGTGAATATAATCGATTTTGTTTTGTTTTGTTTTGTTTTGATGGACTAATGAATATTACAAGTGAACGATTTTATCACCGTAAAGAGAAAAGCTTGCATCTATACAGCCCATTTTGTCACTAGTAAGGCCCATAATGTGATATTTAATATGCAAATGATTATTTGATAACAACTCAGCTTTGTTTTGGATCAGTAGAGATCTTGGATAGAAAGGTTGGATGGAATATTTTTGATCCATCTGATGACCATATTTATAATTTATCCTTGACTATCTCCCACTCTTTAATGCAAGCAGGCTAAATAAAAAATGCTTATCCATTTTTGGTTCACCTAACGGAATTTGGTTCACCAAACGGATTTTGGTTCACCAAACGGAACAGGGACCAAAATGCTTAACGAAATAGGGACCATTTGGTTAACAAATCTCAATATGGACTGAAATGCCTAACAGAATAGGGACTTAAAAATAATAATATGTGAAATCGTTTATTTACAGAAATGCCATTTTTTAAAACTTCATATCTTCCAAATGGTACGTCGGATTTTTGTGAATTTTATATATTTGCAAAGCTCTTTGAATCATCTGCGCGACGAGTATAAACAACTATATCAAATTTTTATTTTTTTAATATATTTGTAGTTCTCCAAAAAAATAGCTATAATTTAAAGGTAAATTGAAAGAGCATATATACTTTTTGCATGTTGCCTATATGATGCTCAAATACTTCATTGATATACAATAAAATTACTTATAAATTTTAGTTTCGGATACGAAAGATTCGAAAGATTGTCTCCGTTTCGCTAAAAGTGATGTTTTCATTTCTTTCATTTTTACCTAATACTAAACCAAATTAAAAAGTAAAATGAAAGTACTACTTTTTCAGAAATGGAAGGAAAAATTAAGAAAAAGTAATGTTGCTGACGTGCATCGCACGTGCTCACTATTTGTGTCTATAAGACCGGTAACATAATATTGTATTCTAACAAAGTGGCATCGACACGAAATCAAAGCTGGTTGGTTGAACGATACAGTTGCAAAAATGAAACTTCAACCAAGACCCGGAAAAGGAAAATTAAAAAAATTATTGGCAGTTTGGTATTTTTCTGATACTAAAACCAATTAAGTGTTAAATTAATGTTATTACTTCAGCAGATGAAAAGGTTGGAGGGAAAAGTCCTAATAAAAGGTCAACGATGGATTTTACTTCATTCTTGGATACTTGTGAACTTATGTAGGCTCCAAAGTCCAAAAACAGGTTTACAACATTCTTGGTCAAATTGTCAACATGCATATTGTGCAATCTGGGCAGAGCAGTTTTTAATCAATTGTGGTTACAAAAATATGAAGATCGGGGATACAAAGTTGGCTTGAGAGTAACTGCTGATCATGCTCCATTACTGGGAGGATGTGCAAATATTCCTAAACCTAAGAATCCTCTGAGGTTTTAAAAAAAATGTGGTTATCACATCCTAACTTTTTGGAAGTGGAAGTGGAGACAGCGAAATTAAGTAACATCAACATACACTAACTAATTAATATTAGATCCGTCGTGCATTGACTTAGTCAAAGGCGATTTTGTGGCGATCTAGGTTAGGTTTTTGATCGTCATCTCTGCATCTCCTCTGGTGAGATGCAGCTTTCTTCTCCGGAAATACTCCCTCTAGCGACTACCCCCATGTCTCTAGAGGTTCCTGTTATGGGGGATGGTGTTATTTCACAAGTTTCTGGTAGTAATTTGATTCTCGATCCAGTTGTTCCTCCGGGTTTTGAAGGTTTCCCTCAGTCTGGCTCTATTGGATCTCCAGCTGCTTGGTCCTCTCTTTTCGATCAGAAGAAGGAATCGGTTATCTCTGCTGATATGGAGTTCTATTCTTACCCAATTCTTGATGTGAAGAAAAATATGGATATACCTTATGAGGTTTTTAATGATGATATTCGTCAATGTGAAGACAAAGTTATTGGAGCTTTTGTGGGTAGACGTTTGCCGTTTAATTGGGTGAGAAATGCTGTAAACCGTGCTTGGAAACCAAAAGGTAATCTTCAAATGACTATTCATGGTGAGAGTATGTTTATTTTTGATTTTCAATCAGCTGAAGATAGAACTCGTGCTCTGGAAATGGGGTCTATGTTTATCTCTAATAGATTGTTCATTATCAAACCATGGTCTAGGAAGGTGGAACAAGAAATTGCTGAATTAAAATCTTTACCTGTATGGATGAATTTCAGGAATGTTCCTCTATTTATGTGGAACAATAAGGGTCTGAGCATGATTGCTAGTTATCTAGGTAAGCCACTTATGATGAATACTCAGACTTTAAATAAAACCAGAATGAGTTATGCTAGGATATGTGTTGAAGTAGATGCTAATTGTGATTTTCCTGATTCCTTTACATTTACTCTTGGGGGAAAGGATAAAGTAGAAATTAAAATGTATTACTCTTGGAAACCTACACTTTGTCTCAATGTCCAAAACAAGTTAAACCAATTCAGAAGATGGTGCACAAATGGGTTCAGAAGAAGAATACTACTTCTACAGATGAGGAGGGTTGGATTTCAAAATCTAAGAATGGTGCAAAGAATATTAATATAAATAGTACTTCTTATAATGTTGAAGGTAGGATTGCAAAGAATGGTAAGAGAGTTAGAGACCCTACAGAAACTGGATCCTATACTTCAGAAGAAAATGTGGCTTTTGAAAATAATGAAAGTGTTCATCCAGTTATGATGGACCTTAGCAGTAATACAGTGCATGTTAATTTAGATAATCCTGTTCTAAATGAAGTCCCCATTATTCAGTTAAGAGAACAAGGAAATCTTCTTATAAATAATAAGTTTATTCTACTTCATAAGATGAATGAAGATAGTTGCTTGAGAGTTCCTGATTCAAATAAGGAGAACATCCAAGGGAATATTTCAGTTGATGCTGAAATTTCAAATGAAGCTTCTAGTTACGGTTATAGATCTCATTTTCAGAAGAAAGGAGCTCTTACACCACCAGCTTTAAACCTTTATCCAAAGATTGCAGACTTGAACAAGTCTGCTAGAGGTACCATCTCTATCCCTAAGTTAAAATGATGTTCACCATTTGAGGGTGTAACATCAGGGGGTTGAATGACCCTTTGAAACAAGTGGAAGTTAAAAATCTTATTAGGAATAATAATCTCTTTCTTATTGGCTTAGTTGAAACTCATGTTCAGACTATCAACAAATCAAGAATTAAAAATAATATAAATCCTTCTTGGTGTTTTCTTGACAATGATACTAATAACTGTTTTGGAAGAATTTGGGTTGGCTGGGACCCAAGTATAATTCAAGTTAATCTGCTTCTGGATTCTTATCAAGCTTTATTTTTAGAAGTTACTTCTGCTAGGCTGAATTTCATTGTTACTGTTGTTTATGGAGATAATTATTATCTTATAAGGAATTATCTATGGGATATGATTGTTTCCTTTGCTGCCTCAAATAGCAAGCCTTGGGTTCTTATTGGCGATTTCAACTCAATTCTTGTTCCTTCTCATAAAATTGGAGGTTCTCCCATTTTACCTTATCATTATGATGGTTTTGCTAATTGTAGCCAGATGTCTCAAATTATGGATCTCTCTTTTACTGGTTGTTTTTATACTTGGACTAATTGTCAGCAAGATGGTGCTATTATCAGATCAAAATTGGATAGAGTAATGGTGAACTTGGAGTGGATTCAACTGTTTCAACTGTCAAAAGCAGAGTTTCTCCTTCCAGGTATCTCTGATCACTCTCCTGCCGTTGTGACAATTTGTGAGAATAGAAAACATGGCCCTCCTCTTTTTAGGTTTTATAACTATCATTCTGAGGAAATGTATTTTCTGGATGTGGTTAGAGTGTCTTGGACCTTATCTGTGAGAGGCAACCCTATGATTAAATTGGTTAATAAGTTGAAGAATGTGAAGGTAGATCTTATTAAATTCAGGAAGTCTAGGTTCAAAACTATATCTGAGGAAGTGAGACTGGCTAAAGATAATATGGATTCTGCTCAATTACTTCTTCAAACTCACCCTCTTGATCATAATTTGGCTAGAAGAGAGAGAGTTTATGTTGCTGAGTATGTAAAATTGGCTAAATATGAGGAATGTGCTCTTAAAAAACAATCTAGAGTTAAATGGTTACATTTGGGAGACTCTAATAATTCTTTCTTTCATAACTCTCTCAAAGAGAGGAGTTCTAGGAATAATATGCTTTTTCTCTATAGTGGTGATAATGTTAAACTTACTGAAGACAAAGATATTGCTAAAGAATGTGTTGATTATTTTTCTAATCTTTTTGGTGGTGATCAAGAGGAAAGTGGGCATGATGATTTTACTAGTTTAAGGTTTGAGGCTTGTATTAAACAAGATGATTTGATGATTTCATTAAACCTGTTACTAGAGAGGAAGTAGTTATTGCTTTGAATTCTATTGGGTCTAGCAAAGCCCCAAGTCCAGATGGGTTTTCTAGCCATTTTTTAAGACTACTTGGTCCATAGTTGGTGATGATTTGGTCGCAGTAGTTCAGAATTTTTCACTAAATCTAAACTTCTAAAGGAAGTTAATAGTACTTTCATCACCTTAATTGCTAAGACAAAGAATCCTTCAATTGTCTGTGACTTCAGGCCTATTTCTTGCTGCAATGTAATCTACAAGTGCATTACTAAAATCATTTCTCTTAGGATGAGGAGGATCTTAGGGGGTCTTATCAGTCAGAACCAATCAGCTTTTATTTCTGGGAGAAGTATTCAAGACAACATTATGCTGGCACATGAATTGGTCAGGAACTACCACAGATCAAATGGGTCTCCAATTGAGAAAAGCTTATGACACAGTTAAATGGAGTGCTATTTTTTATGTCTTAAAGCAATTGGGATTCCCAAATATTTTTATTAATTGGATTTCTCTGTGCATAACCTCAGCCAAATTCTCTGTGCTTGTGAATGGCTCTCCTTATGGATTTTTTGGAGCAAGAAGAGGCCTTAGACAAGGGTATCCAATTTCCCCATATTTATTTGTTCTTGCTATGGAGATGCTAAATGTTACTCTTCTCAGACAAGTGCAGTTACAGAACTTTGGTTTCCATCCAAGGTGCAAGCTTACTAGACTTACTCATCTATGTTTTGCTGATGATATTATGCTCTTCTTCAAAGGTACTAGTTCAGCTGCTTCTAGTGTTAAAGATGCTTTGAATGAGTTTAGTCAAAAAACTTCTTTGTTCTATTCTGCCATTGATGATGATACTTTACACCACATTATAAATATTCTAGATTGTTCTGTGGGGGATTTACCTGTTAGATATTTAGGTATTCCTCTCTTATCAACTAGATTATCCTATAGAGATTTCCTTCCTTTGTTGGAAAGAGTAGATGATAGATTACATTCTTGGAAGCCTAAATTTCTAGCTTACCCTGGAAGGGATTTACTTATTAAATTTGTTCTGAGTGGCATGCTATTCTTCTAGTTCTCTTGCATCATACTTCCTAAAAGGGTTATAAAAGAGCTTAATTCTAAATTCAAGAGATTCTTATGGTCTGGAGATGACATGAAAAAGACCTATAATCCCATCAGTTGGACTTTCTTATGTCATTCTTATGAGGAAGGAGGTCTTAGTGTTAAAAATTTGAAATACACTAATATTGCTGCTAATCTTGGGCACATTTGGGACCTCATTTCTGGAAAACAAACCATCTGGATAACTTGGGTTAAAAACAATCTGATTAGAAACCATGATTTTTGGAGTATGCCTATTCCCCAAGATTGCTCTTGGTGCTGGAGAAGAATTTTAGAGCACAGAGATTTAGCAAAGCAGCATATTGACATTCTTTTAGGTGATGGAACTTCTACTAATTTCTTATATGATAATTGGCATTCCAAGGGCAGATTAGTGGATTGGGTTGATTCAAACACTTTAGATACTATTGGAGCTTCTGATGATACTAAGGTTGCAGAGTTTATTTCTAATGAGAGCTGGAACTTTCCTTCTTACATGGAAGACTTTGTCCAAGAAGTGGTGAAGCAAATTTCTACTGCAGATTTTAATATTCAAGAAAGGGATCAATTTTTTTGGAAATCTAGCATTACTGGTCAGTTCTCAATGAAACATACTTACCTTGCTATTTCTGATCACCTTCCTTCACCTTTATGGCATTCTCTTGTTTGGTTTAAAAAGCATATTCCAAAGCATTCTTTTATTTCTTGGCTTGCTCTTCATAGAAGGTTAAAAACTAGAAGTAAATTGTTAAGATGGGGAATAATATCAAATGCTTCTTGTATCTTCTGCGGTGCTGCAAGTGAAACTGAAGACCATTTGTTTCATGATTGTATGTTCTCTTCTGGTATTTGGATTGGTCTTCTTTTAAAACTAGGTTTCATTAGAGAGCTTGCTAACTCTTGGGAGGAGGAAATATGCTGGTGTGCTCAAACTTTACAAGTCATGATTGTGTTGCTGCTATCAAAAGACTGGTGCTGAATGCTTTTATTTACCACATTTGGATAGAAAGGAACAATAGGGTGTTTAGATCTTCTTCTAACTCACAAGACCAAGTTAGTTTACTCATTGTTCAAGATGTGAGATACAAATTATCTGCTCTCAATTTCAAGGAAGAGGATAATCCTAATGTGAGATGGTTTATGAGCAGATGGAGTTTTGATTGCATTTTTGTGCAACCAAAAATTATAAATTGTACCTGGCTTGCTCCTGCTCCTGATGAAACTATGATAAACACTGATGGATCAAAATCTGATGATGCTGGTAGCTTTGGTGCCATTCTTAGAGATCATAATGTTGAGGTTGTGAGTGGTGGAAGTGCCCCTATTACAGTTTTGGCTCATGAATTACAGGGTGTTGAGTTGGGGTTAAAAATGGCTCTGAAGTTTGATAAACTTAAAGTGCATATTGCTTCAGATTCCATGGTTGTGTATAATTTGTTCACCAATCCTAAGCCTGAACCACCTTGGAATGTTTTACAAATATGGAGAAGAATAAAGTCTCTAAGAAGAAGATTTGTCTCTTGGAAAGTAACTTATTGTTACAGAGAAAAAAATAAAGCAGCTGATCATCTTGCAGGGTTGTATCCTATTGATACTTGGGTGGATCTTCGACATGATAATTTCTCTCCTGACTTTAGAGAAATCCTAGCTGCTGACAAGGCTCAACAGATTTACCATAGGCGCAACAGAAGATAGTTTGTTTATTTTCTGCTTGTTTTCTGTTTTTGTTTTTATGTTTCTTTTTCTATTTTTCTTTGGTTTGGGTGTCCTTAACCCAGCGGGCCTTGTCAAAATAAAAAATAAAAAACTTTTTGGAAGTGATTCATGAATGTTGGTCTGAAATTATAGAAGGTGATCCTACTTTTGTATTTCAAAATAAATTGAAGAAGTTGAATATGATGCTTAAGGAATAGAACTGGAAGGTATTTGGCAATATAAATGTTCAAATTAAAGAAGCTGAAGTTAAATTTCAAGAAGCCATGAAAAATTCTGATAATAATCCATTTGATGAAGCTGCTCTTAATAATTTAGTTGATGCTCAAAATGATTTTAATTCCAAGGAAGTACAACTCAATACATTAAGAGTCAAATGGATTAAAGAAGGTGTTGTTAATAGGGATTCCTTCATGCAAATCTTAAAATTAGACAAGCAAGAAACATTATAGTGAATTGGAAGACAGAAATAGGGATATTATCTCAGACCAAGGAAGGATAGCTGATGAGTTGTGAAAAAGAGGGGGTCTAACAACCACACCCAATATTTCGCTTAGCAATATGTATGGACAAATATACTTTCGAGAGAATCAACTAGACAGTCTCAATCTCAAGAAAAGTATATCTAAGAGTTCGTATCTCTGTTTCACAATGTAATCAACAAATCAAACAGATAGAAATCCGTGAGCCTGATTATTATGTGAAACAACTTGAATGGTACCACATACCAATGTTCAAGGATCAATCATTTTCAATCAACAACCAAAGGTTGGATTTACCAATTTATCGATTCAACGCACAACCTGTGATATTTCAATTATATAACAAAATATAATATGGAAAAGAAATAACACAAACACCAAAAATTTTGTTAACGAGGAAACCGCAAATGCAGAAAAACCCCGGAACCTAGTCCATATTTGAACAACACACTGTATTAAGCCGCTACAGAAACTAGCCTACTACCAAGCTAACTTCGGACTGGAATGTAGTTGAGCCCTAATCAATCTCACACTGATCAAGGTACAGTTGCGTTCCTTACTGATGGCTGTCGTAAGTGCAATCAAATTAATAATATTTTTTCCACACAATTAACTGGAAATATAATGGAAGTAAGGATTGTTCCCACGAAAAGCAGTGATTTTTAGTTGTCAAAGTGTCACAAAGGGGGGTTTTGTTTTAGATTTTAAACAAAATAAATAATCAAAGCAAATAAAGTTGAATTGTAAACAATAGAGAGAGATATGATCGAGGAATCCTTCTTCGTTAATAAACCGTCAATGAGTTATTATAATTACCTACTCGTCGTTAATCATAGATTATCACCAACCGTGGAATAACAGCTAGCTCAGTGTTATTCCCTAAATTCCTTTTATCACTGAGTACGAAAGCTCTCCAATACCAGATTCTATTCGTCCAAACCACCTAGTAGTAGCTCACTCAAGTTGTAATTTGGTAGAATGCTTTATCTTAGCTCAAGGTCCACTTTCTAGTGTTGTTTATACACACAATCGCTCCACATAATCCCTCTGTAAGGTCTCAGGTTCTCTACTTGTGTAAAGGTTATTCAACGATTACTTATCTCTTAACTCAATACTAGCAATAGATTACATCAACAAATCAATTTAGTTGGCTACCTAAACAATCTATCAATCAATCATAAATATTCATTATAGTATAAACAAACGATAATCATATGAAGAACTTCAAAGTAGATTAATATAATAACTCAAATCTTGTTTACAACTTAGAATTCATCCTCAATCAATAGGTGTTTATCTACTCATGGATGTAGAAGCATCCATGGTATACATATGATAAAAGTAAAGATATAACGTTACGAAAGAGGAATCGATCGCTCCGAAACCCTAGCTTTCGCTCCGTGTGATGTTTCTTCTCTCCAAACCTTACAATTTCGTGACCTATTGATTATTTTTCATTCATGACCTAATACCTCCTTTTATAGGTTTACATTGCTTGGCCTTCAAGTATTTAGTTCGGTTCAAGAACCCGACCTGAAAATACGAAATAACGACCCCAAACGTGACCTTAGACCTTCACAAGTATGCATACCCGTTTGCATACTTGCTAAGTATGTGTACCGGTATGCGTACCTAAAATTCCAGCAGAAATTTTCGGAACTAAGTATGCGTACTCGTTTGCATACTTGCTTGTCTTCGGTATTGGATAAAAAGCTTGTTTTGGCCACAACGCCTTCGTCCGAACTCGGAATGACCTCATTCTTTTTGCATTATTTTCCTCTTTAAATTCTCTTCAAGATGGTGATAGGAAATCTTTAATTTGAATGAGTTAATCTCGACCTTTGACCCATCTCTTGATTTTGAGCGTTTTGCTCCTTTCCGTCGCACTTCTTCCACTTCTCTTGGACTTAGGCACTTGGATACTTGGAATACTTCTCTTATTAGCTCTTTTAAGAACTTTGTAGATTCTTTTTGGATGATTCACCTAATAGAGGCAAATAAGATAAAATAAGATTAATAATACGAAAATATGCAAGAATAATAGCTAAAACAAGTATGGAATGGACACTAAATCATATGAATTATGCACTTATCACTTACGCCTCTTGAACCGCGCCGCGCACTTGATTCCCTTAGAAGATATCACCCACAACTAAGAGTTTCTACGACCCAAAGTCGAAGACTTGATAAAAAAAAATTGTATCACACAGAAAAGACTATTGAATAGATAAATTTGTCTCCCAAATATATACCTATGAGTTTTGTTCCGTCTTTTGACAAATCAAGGTGAACATGAACCAATTGATATACCAGACATATATTCCCGAAGAACAACCTAGAAATATCAATCACCTCATAGTAATCTTAATCGATTAACGAAACAAGATATTGTGGAATCACAAACGATGAGACGAATATATTTGTGACTACTTTTCAATCTTACCTATCGGAGAATAAATCTCGAGCAAATCTTAAAAAAGATAGTACTCAATCACAATAGAAAAAAGCAAGATCAGAACACGCAACTACAGAGAAAATAGTTGGGTCTGGCTTCACAATCTCAATGAAGTTTTCAAGTCGTTAACCTACAGGGTTTTGGAAAAAATCTAAGGTTAAAGGAGAATCGACTCTAGTCGCAACTAGTATCACATATGAGGTGTGGGGATTATGTTTCCAAGTTGCTAGAGTTCTCCTTTATATAGTCTTCAAATCAGGTTTTGCAATCAATATTACCTTGGTATCAAAACGTTCAATATTCACCGTTAGATGAAAACCTGATTAGATGAAAACGTAATATCTTTCAACCGTTAGATCGAACTTAGATTGTTATACAAAAATGAAATGTACGTCATTTAGATAAAGGTAACCGTACCTAAACGTGTACACTTAGTTGGTTCAACAATAGTTAACCAATGGTTAGCTATATGAGCACTTTCATATCAACCTTATTCATCTTTATCATAACTAGTTCAAATGACTCAAATGAAACTAGTTAGAGAGTTGTTCAATTGTTTATATTCTCATAGAAGTATATAAGACACAATTGAAGCAAAATCGATTTTGATTCACTCGAATAATTTCATGAACATTATAGACACGGTTTGCAAAAGATTGAATTCCTTATTATATAAATGTATTAGTTCATGAATAAACCGATTTTAGAACATAATCCACTTAAGTATGCAAACGGGTACGCATACCTAAGTAGCCGGACCAAGTTTGGTTACGCCAGTACGCGTACGGGTACGCATACCACTTCACACTTCCAAACTCCAGCAGATTTTCACGGGACTTGAACTTCCGCCAGTATGCGTACGGGTATGCATACTTAGTTCCCGGGCATCCAACAACCAAACAGTACGCGTACGGGTACGCATACCATGGTTCCCGGTTTTGGACTTTACACAAATGTGAATACACACTATGTTTATATCCAAACATGGTTACATGTTCTAAACCCTCATTTCAACCATTGAAACATTCTTGGAAGACGACAATAGTTGTCTCACACAAACTATTAGCTTCAAAGCAATTTTCAAGTGATCAATAAGAAACATTCCGAGTCTACATCGAATGACTGTCTCACACAAATCATGTAAGATGTTACAAGGCGATTTTCACATAATCATCTTTTGACTTTCGTCAATATTAAAAGATGGACTTGGTTAAAGCGAAAGCTTAGCAACACACATTTCGAGAAATAGATAAGCGAGATAAACTCAACTCGAAATACCAAATGTGTATATTTGAAGTCTATATAGCAATACGACTTTTTGTCTCAAATAGGAGATAAAGTAGATAGAATTTTGAGTGATAGGTGAGTTCAAGTCTCCACATACCTTTTGTTGGTGAAGTTCCACAAGTTCCCTTGAGTAGTTCTTCGTCTTCATTCGATGAACGTCGTGGAGTCTAAAGCTCAACTACACTTACTATCCTAATCCGAGACTTAGCTATAAGTAGACTAGAAATCAAGACTTATAGTTTTGGCAACTAAACTTGACAAACAATCTTGAGATAACAACGCTTGCGAGTTCGACCGAGCAGTGCTCTAACAAGTTGGTAAACCATTTTGAAAGAAAATCAAGTTTCAAGAAGTTGAAGTAGTTGAGTCTATTTTGAAAGTCATTCCTGAAGTTATTACAAGAGAGGATCAAGGAATGTTAGAGGTGATTCCAGATGAAGATGAAATTAAAACAACAATATTTTGTACGGATCCAGACAGTGCTCCTGGTCCAGATGGATTTTCAGGTTATTTTTACAGAGCTTGTTGGCATATTATTCATAAAGAAGTAGTGCAAGCCATTCAACTTTCCTAGAGAAAAAAATTCATTCCTAAAGGTTTGAACTCTAGTTTTTTGGTTCTACATCCAAAAGTTGAAGGTGCAAAAAATCTAAATCAATTCAGACCAATTGATCTCAGTAATGTCAGCTTTAAGATATTCACCAAAATTATTTCCACCAGAATGAGTAGACTGATGCACAAGTTAATTACACCTCAACAAGTGGCTTATGTCAAAGGAAGATGCATTCATGAATAAATACTTCTGTCTTCTGAAAGGGTTAATTAAATGAAGAAGAAAATGAGATGTGGAAATGTGGGTCTTAAGCTTGATATCTCTCAAGCTTATGATTCAGTAAGTTAGAAGTTCATGTTTCAGGTTTTAAAAACAATTGATTTTTCAGATAATTGGTGTGAGTGGCTACATATTTTATTTCAATCAGCCAAAATATCAGTCACGGTGAATGGAGCTCCTTGTGGTTTCTTTTCTGTTGGGAGGGGTTTAAGGAAAGAAGACCCCCTTTCTCTAATTTTATTTGTGTTAATGGAAGAATCTTTAAGCAGAAGGATTACTGAATCAGTTAATAAAGGACAAATCAAACCAATGGTAGAAAGTAAAGGTATACATCCTACACACTTATTCTTTGCAGATGATGTTTTCATTTTTTCTAATGGAGGAAAAAAGAGCATTGAGAACCTTCTGAAGTTGTTAGAAGATTATCAAAGAAGTTTAGGTCAGATTATCAACAAATGTAAAAGCAAATTATTCATAGATGGTACTTCTTATTTGAGGAAAGTTCTGATTAAAAATATAATGCAAATGGAGATACGTGAGTTCCCTGAAAAATATCTTGGAATGATTCTTACAACTGGTAGAGTGAAAATTACTACTGTATGGCCAATGGTAGAGATGATGCAGAAGAAGTTAGCTACATGGAAAGGTAAATTGTTGTCTTTTCAAGAAAGACTAGTTTTGGTTAAATCTGTTCTATGCAACATTCCAATGTATTCCATGTCAAAAAAAAAGATTCCAATGTATAATATGGCAGTGTATAAATGTCCCGTTCCAGTAATCAAAATTTGTGAAAGGATTATAAGGAACTTTATTCGGTCAAGAGATAGTGAAACAAGAAAGTACACTACTTTTTTTTTTTGGAGAAAAGTTTGTACTCCTTACAGTGAAGGAGGCTTGGGCATTCAAAGATTAGAAATTATAAATAGAGGTTTTCTCAGAAAATGATGTGGAAGATCAATAACTCAGAAAAATATTGGGAAAAATATTTCAAAGCAAAATATCAAAACAAAAATGGGCAGTGGAGTACAAATTGGCAGTTGTCTTCTGTGTGTCCAAGTTTGAAATGGGCTTGGGAACCACTTAAAGAAGATATAAGTTGGTGTATAGGTGATGGACAAAAGGATTTCTTTGTGCTTTAATACTTGGGTTAGAGATGGTCATTTGATTGAAAAAGTTGGATTTACTCCTTATGTAAATGACAATATTCATTTAAAAGTGTCAGATATTTTGATCGATGGTTTGTGGTCCTTATTTGCAGAGCTTCAAAAAATTCTTCAGTCTTCCATTGTGCCAGTAACTACTGGAGGAAGAGATCAATTAATATGGAGTGGTGATTTACATGGTTCATTTTCAGTTCCTGCAGCTATTAATAATCTCAGATTGAGAGAGAATAATCTGCACTAGCCAAGGTACACCTGGAATTATTTTATTCATCCAAGTGTAGCTAGTAATTATCAAAACTTATTTAGGGTGTCTATCTGGATGATCCAATTATGGTTAGTAAAGGATATGGAATTGCTTCTAGGTGTTGCATTTGTGAGGAATACCAGGATAGTATTCATCATTTGTTATGGGAATTCAGTTTGGAGATGGATTTGCTCATTCTTTAATTTTACTCAGCCTAGACCGTTTGATGATGTATGAAAGTGTGCTAAAAATAAGAGTTCTCTGGTTAAACAAGTTTGGCTTATTGCAGCTTGTATCATCCTAAAAGTGTTGTGGTTCCAGAAGAATAAAAGGTTTTCTGAAGAAATCAAACCAAATTTACAATGTTTTAAGAGTAGAATAATTAAATTAGTACATCAATGAGGTTTGAAGATGACAGGAAATAAATGGAATCAAAACTACGATTAGAAGATCGTTGCATTATTTAACTTGGGTTCCATAAATTCCGGATTTCAATGCATCAAAAAGTGTCAATGGTTTCCTCAAGATCTAGGATTCACAATGTTTTTCCGTGATGATTCTTCTTTGGGGAATCCTGCAGTTGCAGGATTTGGAGTTGTTGTCAGAGATCACAATTGTCAGGTGCTTGGTACCCTCACTGAAGGTATTGGTATCACTTAAAATTATATGGTTGAGATATATGCAGTTGTGTGTGCTATAGAGCTGGAATCTGAGTGGGAAAAACAGAACATTATAATAATCTCTAACTCAAAAAAAAAAAAAATAGTTACTGAATTTTCTCAAGGACCTTCATCAGAGGAAGGTGGAAGATGCAGTAAGTAAACCCACACAAGTCAAATATTGTCATTGTTACGGAGAAGTAAATTTTCAGCTGACAGTATAACAAAAAAAGGAGCTTTCTTAGTACCAGGAGAAAGACAAATTCATACTGGGAGACCTCAATCCTTAGTCAGAATTGAATTGCCAAATGTGGACTATTATAGGTTTTGTTAAAGAAATTGGGAATGAGCCTTAATTAGTGGGCTTATTTGATTTTGATGTATATTAGTTAAAACTTTATGTTTCCCAAAGATGATGTAATCTTTTTCTCAATTTAAAAAAATTCATGTGATTTAGCAAAAAAAAAAAAAAGTGGTAAATTAAGAATTATAACAAGCAATATTTTATTTCAAACCAAAATGGTATTATGTGAATGCTTACAATATAATTAAGAACATCATCACCGAACAAGAAAATTAAGAATAAAATATAAATAAAGGTTAAATACACCACGAAATAAAAAATAATGAATTATGATAAAATCCAATATTTGTCGATAGAATCGAATCTGGCTACTAAAGATAAGATAATTGCTATTTTCAATAAGAGATGATTCTAAGAAAAGAAGCAGTTTATCCAAAACCTTATTTCAAATGAACCTGAATACCCTAATTCCATTTTGTTGAACCCAAATACCCTCATTCCCTTTAGTTGAAAAAGAAATAAAGTGGCCCCGACTAAATCATTGATTTTCTTGAATAATCCAAAATAACAAACCATAAACCCATTGAAGAAGTTAGAAATAATCACTGTAGAAGCAAAAAAATCACCAAAAAAAAGAAAGCAAAATCGCACAAAAGCGAAGATATAGTTTCCCCAAAAGCGAAGAAAAATGTCAAAAAAAAACAAAAAAACACTAAATTACAACAAAATTAAAATCCTTCAATATATAAAACCTTGTAGCACTAGATATAAAGTAAAATCCATGCTTAGGTCTAGCTCGTTTTGGACTTGATCTGAACAAGGTGATGAGGGCTAGTCGAAAAGTATTTAGGGTTTTTGTTTCTTCTTTTCTTTTGGGAGAGAGAAAATGATGGTCTTCCATATTATTAATTGCTAATGTTAGAGCGAATACTCGGTTAAACCCATAAACATTAGTATGTCAAGTCTATTGTCATATTTAGATGCCAGAATATTTTTAGATTTATAACTTACTAAAATATGCTTCGGTCTATATTAGATTAGGTAAGTCTTGAGATCATCTAAGATACTCTTAGCAATCAAATATTTGAGATCACACGAAGACATCATTTTGAGGAACTTCATCAAAGGACAGTAACAAAGGCTGATTCTCCTTGTAGTCCCTTTTTTTTATTTTTTTATTTTTTTATAACTTTTATCTATTTATCTACCGTAACAAAGTCAAGGGCTTTTGGTAGAGCACTGCTCGGCCGAACTCGTAAGTGTTGCTATCTCAATCTTGTTTGTCAATTTTTGTTGCCAAAACTATAAGTCTTGATTTCTAGTCTACTTATAGATAAGTATCGGATTAGGATAGAAAGTGTAGTTGAGCTTTAGACTTCACGACATTCATCGATTGAAGATGAAGAACTACTAAGGGGAGCTTATAGAACTTCATCAACAAAAGGTATGTGGAGACTTGAACTCATCTATCACTCAAAAGTATATCTACTCTATCTCCTATTTGAGACAGACGTCGTATAGCTATATAGACTTCGATTATACAAATTTGATATTTTGAGCCGAGTTTAACTCGCTTACATATTGCTCGAAATATGTATTGGTAAGCTTTCGCTTTAACCAAGTTCATCTTATATTCTTGAAGAAGGTCAAAAGATGATCATGTGAAAATCTCCTTGTAATATCTTACATGATTTGTGTGAGACAGTCATTTGATGTAGACTCGAAATGTTTCGTATTGATCGTTCGATCACTTGAAAATTTCTTCGAAGCTAATAGTTTGTGTGAGACAGCTATTGTCGTCTTCTAAGAATATTTCAATGATTCAGATAGGAGTTTAGAACACTTAACCATAATTGGATTATGAGCACAGTATGCGTACTTGCTTATGCGTTGATCCAAGACCAGAATGTAGTATGCATACCCGTATGCGTACTGGCGAGGTCAGGTAAAGTCCGGGAGCTAGAGTATGCGTACATGTACGCGTACTCGCGAAGTTAGTTAAAGTACGGGTATTATAGTATGCGTACCTATACGCGTACTAGATTCAACTGAAACTTGGAAGTGTACGACAGTATGCGTACCCGTTTCCATACTGGCAAACACAGTCCAAGTCCAGCTACTTAGGTATGCGTACCCGTTTGCATACTTGAGTAGGTTATGTTCTAAAATCGATTTGTTCATGAACTAATACATTTATAAAATAATGAATGCAATCTTTTGCAAACCGTGGATATGATGTTCATGAATTGATTCGAGTGAATCAAAATCGATTTTGCTTCAATTGTGTCTTGTATACTCCTATGAGAATATAAAGAATTGAAAAACTCTAGAACTAGTTTCGTTTGAGTCATTTGAACTAGTTATGGTTAAGATGAATATGGTTGATATGAAAGTTTTCATATGGCTAACTTCGGTTAACTATTGTTGAGCCAACAAAGGTGTACACGTTTAGGTACGGTTACTCATATCTAAATGAAGTCACTTTTTCATTTGTGTGTAACAAGCTAAATTCGATCTAACGATTGAAAGATATTAGCTTGAGTCTAATCAGGTTTTCATCTAACGGTGAATATTGGATGCTTTGATACCAAGGTAACATTGATTGCAAACCCTGATTTGAAGACTATATAAAGGGAGAACTCTAGCAACTGGGAAACCTAATTCCCACATCTCCTGTGTGATACTAGTTGCGATTAGAGTCGATTATCCTTTTTAACCTTGTGTTTTTCTAAAACCAGTAGGTTAACGACTTGAATACTTCATTAGGATGTGAAGCCACCCAATTATTTCTCTGTAGTTGCTTGTTCTGATCTTGTTGTTTTATATCGTATTGAGTACTGTCTTCTCTAAGATTTACTCGAGATTTAATCTCCGATAGGCAAGATAAAAATTATCACAAACATCTTCGTCTCATCCTTTGTGATTCCACAATATCTTGTTTCGTTAACATACGATTAAGATTATTGTGAGGTGATTGATATTTCTAGGATGTTCTTCGTCAATATAAGTCCGATATATCAATTGGTTCATGTTCACCTTGATTTATCAAAAGACGGAACAAAACTCATAGCTATATCCGTGGGATACAAATTTATCTATTCAATAGTCTTTTTTGTGAGAGACAGGTTGGTTTATCAAATCTTCGACTTTGGGTCGTAGCAACTCTTATTTTTGGGTGAGATCATCTAAGGGAATCAAGTGTGCCAAATACGGCGTGGTTCTAGAGGCGTAAGGAACGCGACTGTACCTTGATCAGTGTGAGATTGGTTAGGGATCAACTACATTCCAGTCCGAAGTTAACTTGGAGTAGGCTAGTGTCTGTAGCGGCTTAATACAGTGTGGTGTTCAATCTGGACTAGGTCCCGGGGGTTTTCTGTATTTGCGGCTTCCTCGTTAACAAAACTTCTGGTGTCTGTGTTTTTTGTTTTCCGCATTATATTTTCTATATAATTGAAATATCACAGGTTGTGCGTAAGTTCAATCAATTGTGAATCCAACCTTTGGTTGTTGATTAAATTGATTGACACTTAAATATTGGTTTTTGATACCGTCCAAGTTGTTTCTTATAATAATCAGACTTTCGGATTTCTATCTGTTTGATTTGCTGATTACATTACGAAACAGATATATAACTCTTTGATATGCTTTTCTTAAGATTGAGTCTGACTGTCTAGTTTATTCTCTTGAAAGTATATTGGAGTCAGTCTATACAGATTAGTAAGCGAAATATTGGGTGTGGTTGTTAGACCCCCGCTTTTTCAATTGGCATCAGAGCGGGAAAACACGTTTAAGACCTCATAAGTCTGTGTTTGTAGCGATCTGGCTCTGTGGACGATAGTGTTATCTATGAAAACGCAACACCAGTTCAGAAACACTCTGATTTGGTTCAAGGCCTTGAATCTCCTGAGAAATCTCTCACATCTTCTCCATGGACTGAAACTGTGTTCAACTGGGAAAAACGCCTAGATGAACAGTTGGATGAACTTTCAGATGAAAGTGATTCAGAAGAAGGACAAGATGTTGATGAGGAAGTCTCACAATATATCTATCTTTTCGACCATCTCATAAAGAAAAAGAAGTCAACAGCTTGTTTGGCTGAATATCTGAAACCTCTCTGTCTAGAAAACAGGAAATTGAGAACACTCTTTAAGGGATATTATTGTGGTTACAAACTCTTACAATCTCTTCTTAAAGATCGTGAAGAAGATGTGCGTTCAAAAAATTCTGAATGTGATAATCTTCGTCGAAATCTTTTTGTATTGAAAGAAAGACTTGCAGAAACTGAAGCAAGATATGACTCTCAACAAAAAAAATTAACGACAGAGAAATCAGCTTTCTCACCAGAGAAAAACAATTGGAGGCTGAACTAGCTTCTGCTCTTGATAAGGTCAAATCACTGGAAGAGAATCTGAAAATATTCAATGCTAGCTCTACAAATTATCCACTATGCTGGGAGCATGTAAAGAACATCGTGATACACGTGGTCTGGGCTATAAAGGAATAAACGCTCCAAATACTAGTAATATCAATTTTGTCTGTACTAATGGCAAACTCCCATGTGAAAATTTCACTGATATGAAAAGTGAAAGACTACCTTCAACAATTGATGTTCTTTAGGACAAAGATTGTCAACCTTCAAAAACAACTCATATGAGAACAGTCAAAAACATTCCTTTTAACTGTTATTATTGCGGCAAAAAGGGTCATCTTGAAAGGAGATGTCGTTTTCGACTGCGGAATGAAAAACTTCATAACATTCTTGTATGGATGTCTAAAGAAGTAATCAAACCTGCTTCTCATTATGCTGGTTTTAAAGGTCTAGTCTGCAATCAAGAAAAGTGCTGTGATGGGACAATTCTTGGTTGTAAATATGACACAAAATATATTTACAATTGTAAAAGAAAGAATGTTATATGGACGGCTGACTCTTTAAATTGCTATGTGAAGAGAAAAAGTCATAGAAGGAAGAAGAAAATTTCAAACTCCTTGCCTCTCGCTGAAGAATGTCTTGAATCTAAAATTTCTATTCCCGAATACATTCACATCAATAATCGTGTCTCGGAACTCAAGACCAGTATAAATAGACTTAAACGCAGTATTAAGAAGGCGAAGAAAACTGCTACATCAGGTAATACTTGTTCTTCTCCTATTAATTCTTTTGAAAAGTCTGATGATGGTTCTTATGACAGTCAGGAAAGAAAAATGGAAAATATCAATGCCCTTGATGAGCTATTTGCTTGTCAAACTACAATTTGACTGCTTACTAATGAGCATTCTCTTTGAGTCCGTGTGAGGATGCTCACAATTCTAAAGAAGCTTTTCTTCTTGGTAAAGTGGTCTCTGTTGTATCTATTTTTTGTTTAAAAAATAAATTGGTCATCTTACTATTGAGCCCTGCCCCGGTTAATTATTACATTTGTAGTATACTTGATCAGTAACTTTTGAGAAAGTTATCTTTGTTGCCCACTTTGAAAACCCTCGTTTTTCTTCCTTATGACAGTTGATTTGTTGTCTTTTAAAAATTATCTTATGTTCTTTCCTCTTGATCTAATATCTTCTGTCAATGTGTTTAGAATTTGGATTTGTTTTTTATGAAAACTACTTCTAAATTAGGCTCCATGGCTCTCTTGGTTTTGAATCTGGTTCATAACCATGAGTGTGTGTGCACGTCCCATTATCGAATATAAACATCTCATATATATATATATATCACAAATTCTTCCTTTGATATATACTCGTTCGGTAACGTCAAAAATTCTCCTGTGAGATCATGGTGTGCACAATGGTTGGATGCAAAAAGGAAGACAATGTTGAAGGCGGCAAAGTTATTGAGTTTCACGAAATCCTCTCTCCATAAGCTGCTTCCATGCAGTTGATCATGAAAAAGATCTGCCATTTCAGATGTCGTCTCAATTGGTGGGAAATCTTCTTCGAGTTTTGGGGTTGTTCGTGAACAGCTTGAAATTGCAACAAAGAATCTTGAATTTCTGCTGATTATGTCTGAAGACCTTCAGTTTTCGTTTTTTCTTAGGATTTACACTTTATTTTTGTCTAGGAAACTTCTTATGAGAATTTATTCTTGTGTTTTAAGAAGGATAACTAGGGTTTGGAATAACAATTATTGTGAGTACACATAGCTATTGCCAACGATTTTTCATCTTGCAATGTTTTTAGATTTATTTATTTAAATTCTAAAGTTTATTTGGAAGATGAATTTGCAATATTAATCTTTATGGTTTTATATATTGCAACTTGTTATGGGATATGTGTGTTTGCATCCGTGAACTATGATTGTTCCATATATGTCAAAAGTTAAGCCTATTATGTCATTATGCAAATATTGATGAAGATAGGATGAACTTTTGATTGCAAAGATTATGTCTATTATATGTCTTTATGCAAATATTGATGAAAAATAGAATGAATCTTTGAATATTCTGCAGTATTGGTGTTTCCCTGGTCCACTTCTATGTGAAAGTACAGTGTAGCTCCGTAAGTTCTTTTATGTTGAGCATTTCCGATTAAATTAATCATGGGTTCTCTTGTGGTTAATTTAATTGAGTTTTTTGGATACAAATTCATGTTTCATGTGATTTATTAATCTCCAAATAAATCCTTCTTTTCTTGTGAAAGTAAGGTCGCTCTTGTTGTTCTTTCGGGAATGACAATTTATGGGGGAGAGTTCTTAATTGAACTTGTGCTTAATTGCCAAATCTTTGTGGGGAGTGCGGCTGTGAAATATTGTAGGAGTTTTCTTGTATCCTTATAAACTCCTTAATGAATACACTAAGTTTCGACTATGTGAAATCATCGAAACAAATTTGATATGTTCTCTTTTAGTCATGAAGTATCTCTATGAGAATTTCATTATGATCCCACTAGTTTTCGTACCTTTGCCAATTTATATTGACAAAAAGGGGGAGAATTAATATGTAGTTCACACTACAAATACATATGGTTTACGGATCATTATGTAAGGGGGAGTGGTTTTCATGTGAGATGAAGTATTGACTAAGGGGGAGTGATACATATCACCATAGTATTATTGTCAAAGTTGTGATACAATTGGACTTTGATGCTGTGTAATAATACTATGACACTGTATAACAATGATTGAGAGCTACTGTTTTATCATTGTTATAGATACGGATCTTCAACAACTATGATGCTGATTGGAACACGTTCAGAATCACTGGATTACTTGGAAGTGACGAAGATTTCGAGTAATGTTGAAGAACCAAGGAAATCATGCATTTGGATGAGAAGCTACAAAGTTTTTTTATTTTGTAATCCATATATCCTCTATCACTCAAAAGTCTATTTACTCTATCTCCTATTTGAGACAAAAGTCGTATAGATATATAGACTTCGATTATACACAGTTGATATTTCGAGCTGAGTTTAACTCGCTTACATATTTATCGAAATATGTGTTGGCAATCTTTCGATTTAACCAAGTTCATCTTATATTCTTGACGAAAGTAAAAAAATGATCATGTGAAAATCGCCTTGTAACATTTTACATGATTTGTGTGAGACAGTCATTTGATGTAGACTCGGAATGTTTCGTACTGATCATTCGATCACTTGAAAATTGCTCTGAAGCTAATAGTTTGTGTGAGACAACTATTGTCGTCTTCTAAGAATGTTTTAATGATTGAAATGGGAGTTTAGAATACTTAACCATAATTGGATTATGGGTACACTATGCGTACTTGCATATGTGTTGATCCAAGACCAGAATGCAGCATGCATACCCGTATGTCTACTGACGAGGTAAGGTAAAGTCCGAGAGCTAGAGTATGCGTACATGTATACGTACTGGCGAAGTCAGTTGAAATCTGGGTACTATAGTATGCGTACCTGTACGCGTACTGGATTCAATTGAAGTTTGGAAGTGTACGACAGTATGCGTAGACGTTTGCATACTGGCGAACACAGTCTAAGTCCGGCTACTTAGGTATGCGTACCCGTTTGCATACTTGAGTAGGTTATGTTCTAAAATCGGTTTGTTCATGAACTAATGCATTTATATAATAAAGAATGCAATCTTTTACAAACCGTGGCTATAATGTTCATGAACTGATTCGAGTGGATCAAAATCGATTTTGCTTTAATTGTGTCTTGTATACTTCTATGAGAATATAAACAATTGAACAACTCTAGAACTAGTTTCATTTGAGTCATTTGAACTAGTTATGGTTAAGATGAATATGGTTGATATGAAAGTGTTCATATGGCTAACTTCGGTTAACTATTGTTGAGCCAACAAAGGTGTACACGTTTAGGTAAGGTTATTCATATCTAAATGAGGGTACATTTCATTTGTGTGTAACAAAATAAGTTCGATCTAACGGTTGAAAGATATTTGTAGGATCCAAATATCGCACAATAGTAAAGCTTGCGAGAATGTAGCAGAGCCTGCGAAATTGTAATGAGAGCCTGAAAGAACGTAGCACGGGATCCGAAAATGGGGGAATATGAGTTGTACCCCACCATATATGAGCTGTCATCCATTATGTAAATACCTATATAAAGAGAAAGGCAAGAGAGAGAAAGAATAATAATCATAAAGGGATACACATTTTAGGATCAGAGAGGGAGACACATTTGTAGAGAGAGAGAAAACATAATTTGTATTATTATTATTATCTCCTTCTTCTTCCATCATCAACCTAGAGCTCCAAATATTCATTAATGGAATCTCAATTGTAATCCATATGTAATTACAAACAATCATAGTGAAGATCCCTAACCCCGTGGATGTAGATCACATTGATCGAACCACGTAAATCTTGTGTCTTATTTTCTATTTTCATTATCTTTATCTTTATTTTCATATCAAATAAGTTTAGATATAGAAATCATAGTCATGATAATACAAAGGGTGTGGTGTAGGATTTCCTGCAACTACAAAATTAGCTTGAGGCTAATCAGGTTTTCATCTAACAATGAATATTGGATGCTTTGTTACCAAGGTAACATTGATTTCAAACCCTTATTTGAAGACTATATAAAGGAGAACTCCAGAAACTGGGAAACCTAATCCCCACAACTCCTGTGTGATAGTAGTTGCGACTAGAGTCGATTCTCCTTTAACCATAGGTTTTTCTAAAACCCAGTAGGTTAACGACTTGAACACTTCATTAGGATTATGAAGCCATACTGAACTATTTCTCTGTAGTTGCGCATTCTGATCTTGCTGTTTTCTATCGTATAACGTACTATCTTCTCTAAGATTTGCTCGATATTATCTCCGATAGGCAAGATAAAAAGTAGTCACAAACATCTTCCTCTCATCGTTTGTGATTCCACAATATCTTGTTTCGCTACCATACGATTAAGATTATTGTGAGGTGATTGATATTTCTAGGCTGTTCTTCGGGAATATAAATACGGTATATCAATTGGTTCATGTTCACCCTGATTTATCAAAAGACGGAACAAAACTCATAGGTATATCTTTGGGAGACACATTTATCTATTCAATAGACTTTTATGTGAGAGACAGATTGGTTTATCAAGTCTTCGACTTTGGGTCGTAACAACTCTTAGTTGTGGGTGATATCAGCTAAGGGAATCAAGTACGCAGAATCCGACGTGGTTCTAGAGGCATAAAGAACGCGACCGTACCTTGATCAATATGAGATTGGTTAGGGCTCAAATACATTCCAGTCCGAAGTCAACTTGGAGTAGGATGTGTCTGTAGCGGCTCAATACAGTGTGGTGTTCAAATATGGACTAGGTCCCTGGTTTTTCTACATATGTGGTTTCCTCGTTAACAAAACTTCTGGTGTCCGTGTTATTTCTTTTCCGCATTATATTTTCTATATAATTGGAATATCACAGGTTGTGCGTAAGTTCAATCAATCTTGAATCCAACCTTTGGTTGTTGATTAAATTTATTGACACTTGGATATTTGTTTTTGATACCGTTCAAGTTTTTTCTTATAATAATCAGGCTCACGGATTTCTATCTGTTTGATTTGCTGATTACATTAAGAAACAGAGATATAACTCTTTGATATACTTTTCTTAAGATTGAGTCTGACTGTCTAGTTGATTCTATTGAAAGTATATTGGAGTTAGTCCATACAGATTGGTAAGCAAAATATTGGGTGTGGTTGTTAGACCCCCGTTTTTTCAGCTTTAATAGATGATTAAATTTCGAAGAAGGATCGTATCAAAGATAAACAAATGGCAAATATTTAGTGATGTTTCTATTTCGAATCTTGACTTGAAAGTTTTAGAAACTACGATCCAAGTGAGAAATATCTCTGAACTTGGCGCATTTGAGTTCACGAAACTAATTGGTGTCACAAACCTACTCAATATCGGAAGTTCCCGGACTCCAATTTAACTGTAAGTTCTCGAACCCAATTGAAACTGAAGTTATTGAACTCCAATTTCACTTTGAGTTCGCGAACCTACTTTGGTGAGTTCACGAACCCAAATAAAATTTAATGATCCTGAACCCGAAATCATTTGGAGTTCGCGAACTTACTTGAACCCGGAACACACTTGAGTTCCTAAACCTACCTTGGTGAGTTCGCGATCCTAAAAGTCAATCGATCAATTCCTATTCTTGGGGGTCTATTCACTTTTCTTATTTGTTTTTTAGGATAAAATTTTCACACGCTCAGGAAATTGTTATTCCTAGTTAGTTCCCTTGCAATAAAATTTTAATTCTTTCCAAGAATTGATCTAACTTATGAACCTGTTTTAGGTAATTGTTACATTGTATGAAAATTTTCTATTGTTATTAGTTTGAAGTTATTTTTGAAAGTAATTTTCTTATGGAATTTAATAGACGCTAAATATGTCTACTACTCAAATTAGAAATAACCTAATACACAAATCAAATTTTAACTAAAAAAACAAGTTTTTATGTAACTTAGGAAAGAACCTAGACTTAGCAGTTTGAGAAATTTACTTGGGTTAAAAGAAATCGCTGGTTACATCTTAAGAAACCGTGACTTAATCGATCAATATATATTGGATACATCAACAACAAAGGAAAATCAACCCTCTACCCAATGTGTATCTTTGTTGTAAAATTTTCCCTCAAATACTGAGGGTTCTTCCAGAACTAAGTTATAAACTTTGAAAGACTTCACTTGGGGATCGTGAAGTACAAGTTCACTTATCTTCTCTAAGTTAATTATGTAATATGTATCGCGATGTGATATATTCATAATTCTTGTCTATTCCAAGGCCTTTTTCTTCTGATAAAAGGCCACTATAGAATTATTGATCAGGTATAACGCTTATCTATTGAAATCCGATTTTGAAGTTTTCAAAAATAAAAATAAAAATACATCTTAGACAAAGATCTAGCTTGATATTATAGTGAGATATATTGATGATTAGGATTCTTTGAAGTAGACAACCTAGTGTCATTATTTATATTCGACTAAATAAAAGAAACTATTTCTGTTGATTAATAATAAAAAAGGAAATCATAGCCTCGTGTTTGAGGCAGGGTAACGCTATTCTTCAAGAAGAATTGTGGAGTAACTCCTAGGCCTGTAAAAGACATCATATAAGGGAATTAAGTGCGTAGGTTCCCGTGGGAATTAAGAGACGCAGGAGCGCAAATGCAACAAAGTATCTAAAAATATTTATTTTGTCTCAACTACATTCAATACCAAAGTCATATAATAGGCTAATGTTTGTAATGATTCAATACAATGTATATTCAAACTGGACAAGGTCCCAAGGTTTTTCTACTTCGTAGTTTCCTTATTAAAACAATTTATGTTTTCTTGCTTTACTTTTATTTCCCGCATTATACTGATTTATCTTTATAGTTAAAAGTACAAGTAAGTTGTACGTTAATCTCAAGAATCTCTTTTAGAGATTATCCAAGGATATTTCTTGTCTGGTTTAATCTTTGATTGAATTTCACACAATAAATATATCTATAGGTTTCGAAACTAAAAATTTGGTGATATACTTAATATCCTCTCATTTTACACTGAATAAAATAACTGGATTGGATCTAAATGATTACCTCTGAATAAGTTCATAGTAGTGCAGCCATGCAAAGGCGTGTACAACTTGATTTTGTAGATATTATAGGATATATTGATAAGCAGTTTATGGTGCAACCTGATTTTGCAGATATTTGGGTACATTAATGTGCAATTTATGGCGTAGAAAACTAGAAATACTTGCCGAAACATTAAATAAAAAACAATAAAAATGATAGATTTATTTCGGGAGAAATCCAAAAAAAAATCCCGATAGAATTAAAACGGGTGGGGGCCATTTAAATTGAAGCAATCCGAATACCAGAGGGCACACCAAAGTTCATTCCCCTCGGGAGATATCATCGTCTGTTATTTGATGTGTAAAATTATTATTAAAACTAGATTTTGTTCCCGTGCTACGCCCGGGTAGCTTCTCAAACTTGGTTCACCAATTCAATCTATAACTACAAATACAATACATCAATGCCTCTTTCTTTAAACAATATTTTTCATTTGGTGAAGCTCGGCTTCTTCCAAGTCCCCATTTAATTTGGTAAAAATCGGTTTCGCCTCGCCCCATTTGGTAAATCTAGGATTCGCCACGCCCTAGTCCCGATTTAATTTGGTAAAGCTCGGATTCGCCTCGACCCAGTCCCGATATGATTTGGTAAAGCTCGGCTTCGCCCAAGTCCCCGTTTGATTTGGTAAAGCTCGGCTTCCCCTCTCCCCAGTCCCGATATGATTTGGTAAAACTCGGCTTCGCCCAAGTCCCCATTTGATTTGGTTAAGCTCGGATTCGCCTCGCCCCATATGGTAAAGCTCGCTTTGCCTCGCCCTAGTCCCGATTTTATTTAGTAAAGAACGGCTTCGCATTGCCCCAGTCCTGATTTGATTGCGATTTAGAGCGGCACCATCATCTTCATATGCAATGTGGTAGACGATGTAGTTATTATATTGTGACTGCACCCAATAACTGATTAGCAAAACTTGATAAATTGCTAGGATATTGTAAAGAAATGATTAGTTACATATTATATCCACTACACAATTTTTTTTATCACAACAGTTCTTCCTGAAAGCTCAGCAACTGAATTAAAGTTAAATGTTGTAAATTACTGATATGCAACAATTAAAAAAAAGAAAACTGAATTACCAAGACAATGTCAAACAATCCATCTCTCAACTGCTCCAAATCTTGCATTCCATGTTGCTTCCTTTGCAGACTAATCAGTAAATAAAAAACCGCATTTCTTCTACCTGAAGACAACATATAAGGCCTTTCACTGTTTACGCTTTCAAAATTATGACTTACAACATGCCAATTACTTTAACAGGTAATAGCCCTAGGAATCTTCTGACTCTTTACTTGAGCGAGCATCTGATGCCTTTCACAACCTAATATACGCTTACATAAAAGTTTGAAAATATTTACCTCTCTATGAATAAACTATCGAGTTTCTGATTATCTCTAGGAGTCCTTTTTCATATAAATGTGCTAAACAATCCAAACACTACAAAGCAATATATAAAAATGAAATACAGAACTGGCCAAAGTAAACAATGATCATTTATTATTGTGGAGACCCAAGAGTTCTAAGCAATCGAAACATACCTTTAGTGTAAGAGACGACTTCATTACTCAAAGACGTATCACCTGAAATGACTTTGATTACTTAGTTATACGTTTATTACATTGGATGAAATTAAATTTCATAATACGTATCACTAAAAACTCACATTCAACTCTAACTCGGTGTGTCGACCATTGTTAAACATGTTCGATATATGCTACCTTCTCCTTGATTTCCCCAACCTGTAATCTAGTAGTGCAAGTGAATTGGCCTCTGTTTCGAAATAAAAAAAAAATGAAAATATAGATAGTTATATATAGTTCTCAAGAGATGGATAAATCTCACCTTATTAGAAGTTTCTCAAATCACCCATTGCAACCTAAGTAAGAGCAGGTAAATCTACCTATGTGAAATAAGTGCTTCATGAACAAAACATCGAAATTAGAGAATATTTTCGCTTCACATTAGAGATGTGCTTGCCCTATGCAATTAAGATTGTCACCATTCATGTAACTGACATCGAATGTTTTTGCTTGTTTCATAGCTCTTTCAGATATGTCTTGGGGTGCTGCTGATAGGAAACCGTATATGTAAGCAAAAAGAACATGTAAACTTTCCTTCTGAATATGCAAAATTTTCAGTAAAAAAACATGATTTATGGATGTTTTTGTACCTTTTCGCTTGTTTTTAGAACCTTTTCACTTGTTTGTACTCCGCAATCTTCTTAGCAACCTTTTCCTGTTGGTTCTGCATCTTTGTTCCAAAGTTTGTTTTTCAGTTTTCTCTTTTCCGTGAACTAAAGGTCGCAAAGTTTGTCTGTTGTGCTGAAGCTTTTTAGATCTCAATTGGACATGAAATGTCTTAGCAAGCAACCGAGCAAGACTAAATCTTTAAGTTGCACTTCCTTATCTGCAAAGCACACATAACTTAGAAAAAATTACAATTGTTAAGACTTTGCATTTCCATTGCAATCTCAATAAAAATACAAACTTAATCCCGTGCCCCCATAGGGGAATAAAAGAAGAAATTCAGTCATGTCTTATCATGAACAATATAGTTTTTCTTTTGCCGTATTCACCTATTATTACCTGGAAATATGATAGTTTTACTGCTTAGTAGTAATGGATGTCAACAGCTGAAAAATGCCCCAATTTATTAGCTGTAACTTATTAAATGGTTGTGAAATCATTGCTTAGTACGCTGCTTGACTGCAACTTGTAGGCTATTGGTCCTTTAGTGTTATAGAAGGTCAAAGGTAGTTCATGTCACCTTATGCAGAACAGTCAGTTGTTACACACGGTGATTTTGAAACAACGTCTTAAACATATTCAACCGAAAAATTCGAAAGGCATAGAAAATATAAAAAAAAATATCTAGTGAGAAAACACTTCTTAATTTGCTTCCTGGTATCAAGAAAATCACGAAAGACATTGGGGAATTTTTGCTTATTCAAGACTGGCTTGTACATTTGTTGTCGGTATAGAACTACCTAACATATATGTATAACATAAAGCTGTGACTATGAAAGGACAGGAGATGGAAATTTCTTTCACCAAAACAGTCCTGGAATTCGGACAGTATGCCCAAATCCAAATCCCTTAAGCTCTTTATTGAAATCCTAAGACACAAATAAGAGCAGCATAATTGCGTCGAGAAAGTTAAATAATATAAGGTAGCTTATGTATCATAATTGAGTTTGTTCTTTATAGCATTTTTTGACCCAAATCAAAAAAAATTGAAGTAGTTGTAAAGCTTAAATACAGTTTGGTCTTTCTTAACAATGAGGGAAAGAAGGTTCGATATTACACCCATGATGAATTCAGTCGTACAATTGCGATGATAATATGGAGTGAAAAATGTGTGCTCAGCAACCAACCATGTGGATTTTGGGTAGATAAATAACAAAATTAAACAATCTGCGCCAGGTTAATCAGTAGTGTAGTTATTACTGAAATGCAGTGGACATAAGAATAATGGTAGCACGAAGGGAAAATTAATAATTCGCTAATCTTAATAATTATTTTCCGTAAATCATGTACCTGACAAATGATTACTACTCTTAAGCCTTGATTTTTTTGTCTCTGAAAGGATCTTATAATGTATCTGTAGCTGGCCGCTTTATTTCATTCCAACATTCAAATACTTAGCTTCTGCCAGACCATTCGTGAGCACTTTCTGCAAAAGAAGAATCCATAAAATGCAGATAGTCGCAACACTGCAAAAATATATCCCACATAATATCTCACTCCTGTTGTTCCTGATAATACATACAAAGAAAATACCAAAGTAAAAAGGAAAAACACTCAACTAATTGGTTAAGTATTAGATATGCAACTAAAATTTTCATCTAAATACAATCACTTGCAGCTACAGAAGGTCTCACCTTCCTCCGCAGTTTTATTTTTTTAGCATGAACGAAGTAATGCTGAATAAAAAGTAGCATATCCTAATACTGCTCAAGCTGCACATCGCAAAGCTGCACGGGAATCCAGTGACAAACTTGGAATCCGACGCAACAACATGTACGGGCCACTCCTTTAGTTTCTCAATACTATCGTTAGCATAAATTATTTTTATTTTTATCCACGCCTTCATTGTCTGGCAACGAAAAGCTCATGGAGATGTCTCTACCATATTAGAAACGAAGAGTATCCATATTAAACTACAACGAAAAATATATATGGCTCACTATACTCTATCTTCCATTGCTTTTATTGCTCTAAATTTCAAAATAAGAATTAAAAATAATAAGAAGTGACCAAACCATCAGACCCAGTGTCCGACACCAAAACCAAGCGGAGAGCAACCTATTCTCTCTTATCCTCTTTATTTGCAACCTGAAGGTGTTGCTGTTAATGAGAAACCCTTTTCCTAGCAAACCAATTCCTGCAAATTTGAGAATGATAATAACCTTATTAATTATTTTTTTTGAGAATAATAATAACCTTTAACTCCATCTTCTTAAAGCTCGTAATCACCGTTAATCTTCTCCTTCAGCAACACACTCAATGGCACAAAATCTTCATCATTCCGCGTTTTCTTGTGATGAAATACGATTGAAATCTCCAAAAAAGCACCATCTTACTGCCAACTTCAGATTCGACTCAAACCCAAGTTTCCCACTTCTTTAATATCCTAGCCTTAACGAAATTCGTCTAGACCACTCAAATCAAGCCACAATGGATGGCATCATCATCTTTTTCTTCCATGTCCATATTCTCTTCAAAACTAAACTCTTGTAAACATCCAGTGGATGAACCACTAAAAGAATGCAGTGTCTTTACATCTATGAGGAATTTGGTAGCATTATTGACAACTTAAACTCCAAATCCATCTAGGGTCCAAAAAGACAACTCTCAACATAGAACGCTGTAATCAGCCACAATGGATGGCATCATCATCTTTTTCTTCCCTGCCCATATTCTCTTCAAAACTAAACTCTTGTAAACATCCAGTGGATGAACCACTAAAATAATGCAGTGTCTTTACGTCTATGAGGAATTCGGTAGCATTATTGACAACTTAAACTCCAAATCCATCGTCAGCAAGCCTTATAATTGAACCATCAACAAACCAAACGCAAACCGCATGCATAATTAAACCCTAAAGCAAAAAGAATTTTTAATGCAACCTATCTTCTTTATTCTTTCTGTTCAATTAATGCAACATATCAAAGTTGATTTTTAATATACTAAAAAGATCAACCTACAACAATCATTAAAAAAAAAAGAATTGCAGGTAAAAAATTCTAGGTTTTTACATGTTTACCTTCTTTTTCACTTTCTCCCAACTCAACCATGCCTCTTAAATTTCCTGCAGCAAACAATATAAATTAATTACATAAAGAAACCTAAAGCACAAAGAGCAATCACCGTAAGAAAACCAGAGAAGAAAGAGTACGGGGGAATTGGTATTGATGACACATAGTGTAAACCTTTGGCAATGAGCAAACAGGCATGACCTTATCGTCCTCATCAGCAATAGGAACCACAACTGCAACACAATTTGTACGTACTCAAATTTGTTAAGCGAATAAGATATTTACATCTAATTCAGAAAATATGATGCTCATCCTAGAGGGCACATTGTTCTTTATAGCATTTTTATAAACAGTCCTGGGTGGAGTTCAATTCTTTTAACTTACCTCACTAATTCTTTTAAAGCGAGTTTGAAAGCGTCCCGGAACCGACCAACGAAGGAAGAGGATTTCCTGTAGATAACAATTCAAAGAGTACATCTTAAGAAATTTCATGAAAGATAACTATTCATAGAGTTCAGTATTTTCTAAATATATCTGTACCTAATGGAAAACAGATGCTCACGAACTGGTAATGCAAAAAAATGGGTTACCAAGAAGAATATAAACCTGGATTTAGCAAAAACCCTTATGAGCAAAGATCATACCTGCAAAATAAAACATGGGTTAGGGTTTATTGATTATACATACAAAACAAAACATGTTGATTAAGAGAAACGAAAAGACGGAAAGAAAAGTGTTACGGTTTACCAAGATTGTACCTGTAAAATAAAACATGGATTAAAGTTTATTGATTATACATAACTTAGAAAAGTAAACAGAGAGAAGGAGTGAAAGGAACAAAAAACAAACTGCCATTGATTAGTGATTAGGGTTTTCTTGTCGTAGCCCGTAGGAAACATGAAGAAGAAGAATTCCCTAGGTCATGTAAGGTTTCGTAAGAGAGAAGAGATTAGATTAGGTTTTTTTTTCACCGGTATGATAACTATAAAACTTTATTTTTTTAGCAAAAAAAAAGCCTTGTTTTTCTCTTTTTTGAGGAAAAGTGAAACGGAGCAATTCTGTGAGAGGGTGACGGTCACCGTTCAACGTGGAGCCTAAGGAGCTTAGAATTTTAAAGGAATTAGATAATAATTCTGGAAATTTTAACTTTCCCGACAATTTAACTTTCCTCACAATGTTTATATGAGAGGCGACTTTTACTTTAGCACCCATAAGTTCAAATACTAGTGGCGAATGGCGGAGCCAAGAATCTTTTTTAAGGGGTTAAAAATATTTATGTATAAATATGTGGACTTTTGTGGATTATAATCAAAATTTTAGGTGTACTAAATAAGAAATATCAGACAAATACAAGGGGTTTTTATTGGAACGCGCGATTGGGATATCAAAACTAATTGGGGGATATAGCTACATGACAAAAACTGGATCCAAATATCAAATCTGGATCACCCCTTATGTAATTATTTTTTTAATTCCTAATCTAGCCCTCACTAATCAGGTTTAGCGGTTAATAATAATTAGTAAAATCTTAAGTATTTGGGGGATAGATTAGTGTGTATTTTTGTTTGAATTTGTGTGAGTGAGGTGAGAGTAGAAGGAGGGAAAAATATTTTTGAGTTGATTTTTTTTTGTGACAATGGAAGATGATTGTGAGGAGAGAATTGCAGTTGCTGAATCTTTAGCTCAACTACAACAACAATCATATCTTCAATCTTCGGTTAATGATAACAACTCACAATTGGACTTATATGATGAACCAACACCCTTGGAATATGATTTTCGTGAGCATGAAGTGTTTTTTGAAGAACCAATCCAAGAAAGTAAACAAGTTCAACATACAAGCATCCCCAACACACAGGTAATGCTGCCAAGAGGTCGAAAATTTGTTTTTTTTTTTTTTTGAAAACGTCATTTTTCTCTGAAAAAGCTTGGTGCCGGCATACTCGTGAATACCACGCCGACACCAACAGAACCAGCACAATATTCATACTATTTTCATGCCGACGAAAATTATCCCCCATTTTGAATCAATCGCCGACGTGGTCTTCAACCCAACAATTCCATGCCGGCACGCAGTTAACTTTTTACCTACCACCGAATATTCCATGGAATATCCAGACCGGCATGGTTCACTCCTAACGTAACTATGCCGGTACTACAAGAAAAACATCCAGGAGGTAAATATTTTTCAACTTAAATACCGCGTGGTATATAAATTATCGAGCACGCCGGCACCTATTACCGGCGTGGTTTATAAATTACGGACAAAGCCGGCACAATATACCGGCTTAGAACCTTACATATCGAGCATGCCGGTATTGGGAATCCCGACATTAACGTTCAATAAAATACAATGCCGGTACTGTTTAAAATTAGGAAGTGCAATTCCGGAATGCCGGAACATTATTCGAAAATGCCGGCACATGTTTCCGGCTTTGGTTGTTTTAGCGGTACTATCGTCGAGCATGCCGGAACTGGTACCCGGCATAGTAATTTAATTTTATTTGGAACTAATTCCATTTTGTTTTCATTCATTCCTTAGATTGTGACATACATTGATCCAACAAATTCCAAACCGCTTGGTCCGGATACGTCCGAATACTATGAAATGCCTCCGGTATATTACCAAACAATACTTTCACCTAGTTTTTAGAACTTTATGTGGGGATTTCTTGTAATTAACCTTATAATCTCCCATTGTTGTCCTTATGTAGGGAATAAAATCTCCAGAGGAAGCAACTGCTTGGACAAAAGAGACGGCTCTTAATAACATGTGTGTGTTGGTGAGGAATACCCAACGTTCAGATAATCGTTTTGAGATGGTTTGTGAGAGAAGTGGGCAATACAAGAAGAAGGATATCCATAAGACAAAGGGTTATGTATATCCAAAGAAGACTAATAGGGTATACAAGACTCGTACGAGGAAGGATAATTTCCCTTTTAAGCTTGTATTCTATCTAAGAGACAAAGAAAAGGAATGTGATTGTACGGTGTGGTTTGGCCGTCATAACCACCGGGATCCGAAATTTTTTGTTGGTTACTCCCTTGTTGCGAAGCTAAAACCTCATGAATTCGAGGATGTAAAGATAATGACCAAAGCATGTATCAAACCAAGAGTGATTCTCAGAGGTTTCAAGGAAAAGGATAATCGAAACGTTTCTTCCCTAAGTACAATTTATAGCGCACAAGCAAACATTAGAAGGGTGGAATGGGAAGGGAGGACCGTTATGCAAGAATTTGAGAAGATAGTTTGGGATCACAACTACACGCGTATCATTAAAAGAGGGTCGGACGAAAAGCCCCTTCAAATATTCATTGCGCATCCTTTGCTTTCACAATTGGCTCATACATGTTTTGGTGTTCTTATGATGGATTGCACCTACAAGACAAACAAATACAACATGCCGTTGTTCAACATCGTAGGACAAACATCGGACAAGGTATCATTCACATTGGCTTGGTGTTTAATGGAAAACGAGAGGGATCATAATTATCATTGGGCATTACGACAATTGAAATTATTGTTCCCGGAAAATCAATTTCCGAGGGTCATCATAACCGATCAAGATGACGCACTAATGAGTGTTATATCCAACGTATTTCCGGATGCAAAAAATTTCCTATGTACATATCATATAGGTCAAAATGTGATAAAACATTGTCATGCTTTGTTTGAACCCTCTAAGACGGATATTAAGAAGAGAATGGTTGCTCAAATAGAGGAAGATGTTCGCAAGAAGAAACTATCACCTGAAGAATAAGAAGACGAAAGAGGAAAGATTAAAGAGCGAGTGGACAAAGAACACGATGAAAATCATAAAGGGTGGTTGGAATTTCTAAAGGATTGGGAGAAAGTTTATTGGTCTCTTACCGAGGATATATATGAAAAGAGATTGAACATGTTTATTGCCAAATATAACGAAGTGTATCCAAGTGCTGTCTCATATTGTCGGGATAAATTGTTGCATAAGTTCAAGGAAAAATTTGTGCGTGCATGGAAAAATCGGTATAGACACTACGGGAATGAAGCAACTAGTATAGCGGACTCCGCTCATGGGAGATTTAAAGATCTCATCCAGTCCGTCCAAGGAAACATGTTTACGGTCACCGAGGCAATGGAGCAATACTTTAAGGCTGATATCGATAGGATCAAGAAGGCGTTTGAGAAAAGCTCAATGGAAAGGATGACATCACATTTTCGATATGGTAATTTGCTCCAAGAAATAGAATTCAACGTCTCGCATTGGTCAATAAAACATATGATTAGAGAAATGGTAAAAGAGATAAACTACGACAAACTGGGTGATGTGTGTATTTGTCCCGACATGTCTTCATCGGGGCTTCCGTGTCGTCATATGCTTGTGAAGTATGAACAAATTATACCTATTGAGGTTATTCATCCGTTTTGGAAGCAACTATCTTTCGACCCTCCCCCTTCGGAAGCTCCCGGACAGTCACCATGGGAAACAAAGGAGGCCAAGGAATTCTATGAAGCTTACTCACGTGGAAACTCGGCTAGCCGAAAAGTATTGTTGAGCCAACTAAGGCTAATTACACACCCATGGATAGCACAAAGTGAAGAGCCAAGAAAGGGAGATCCGCCCGGTAGACCACAAACTAAAACGACTAGGAGAAAACAAAGGAAAGAATTGAAAGCATCGAGTGAACGTGAATGTGAAGACGAGGCAAGTAAGAAACGAGACCCAACTGGATGTGAGCTTTCAGAAGCAAGGTTCGCGGAAGCGCCGGTTCCAAGGAAAAGTGGTAGGCCGAGTAAGGAACTGCCATCAAGTCAACAAAAAACGGGGAATTCCGTATCCACACCACAAGGCGATGAAGTGCCGTTTCCAAAGAAAAGGGGAAGGCCGACAAAGGTACCCGCATTGATGGAACAAGAAAAACAATCCGAGGAAACGGATGCCACACACACAGTCGAGGTTACAAAGAAAAGGGGTAGACCTAGGAAGGTACCAACAATGATTAACAGGGGGAGCATTCCGAAGTCACACCCATAGTGAAGGGTCGGCTTTGCATATCAAAACTGAAAGGACGAATAAGGAACCTACATCAAGTCAAGTACATCAATAACACGATGGTGATGTAGTCTGTTTTAAAAGGCGAAGGGGTAGGCCAAGGAAGTACGGACTCCCATCACATAATGAAGACGTTGGAAATGTAGAGATTTCAGAGGATGGATTAGATATACTTAAGCTAAAAGTTGGTAACATGAAGATGTTTAAGGATTCCCAAACAGGTAAGACTCATAGACATTACCATACCAAAATAGAATCCTATGTACTGCAACTTCCCAAGGTTATTCACGAGTATATTGTATATACAGATGATGTCGATGGAGATGGAAATTGTGGCTATCATGCCGTGACCGAACAATTAGGAATCTTTGAGACGGCGGTTAGTAAAGGGATGACACCATGCCGATACGCTAGAAAGAGGATGGCCGAACAACTTATGAAAAAGAAGAGTTGTTATGAACAATTGATAGATGATGAGGAAGGGTTTGATAGTTTGCATGGTCGGGTGTTAGGACCAGAGCACGAGATGAAGTTCCTTCCTACTGAATATTGGATGAAAATGACGGTTTGTGGGCATCTTGTGGCGGATACATTTAACTGTGTTGTTCATTATATTTTCCCCACCGAAAAACAACTTATACGCCAAAGTGGAAAAAGTGCGAAGGATCTCTTAAGAAGAGAAGAGTTGTTTTAGCGTTCGTGAACGGGAATCATTTCATTATTTGAAGCTAAAGGAAAATTGTCCATTGCCACCGGTTTGTCCGTTGACTAAAAACAAGGATATAGTCCCCAATCACTTGGAGGAATGGATGAAATTGTATGAGGCGAACCACCAATTGTGGTATGCGTTGAAGCTATAAATTAACCTGGATAAGGGAGAAATTCCTATTCATAAATTAGAATAGTGATGAAGAGTAATTTGGAAATGTGCGGATCACTGCTACGCAACCTTTTATTTTTTTGGAAGTTTGAATTGTAATCATTAAACCATACGCTATGGATATGCCGGCATGATTTAGTTCAAACTTTACAATACCGGGATCTGATCCCGGCTTAGAAAGGTTTCTTTTCTTCAATGCCGGAAAAGCACCATAAGTACACAAAGATATCAGATTTAGTGCCGGCGTCGAAATTAACTTCCTGATAATGCCGGAATTATACATAGATCACTTATGTGTGAGGAAAAGAAAGAGTACCGGCATTGTCTGGAAAAGCAAATCTATGCCGGAATTCTAAATTCCTTTGTTCGGGAAAAGAAATCAGTATACCGGCATTGTTGTTACAATTTCAACCATGTCGGTTTCGAAAAAATAAACATAAAAATGACAATGTTTGACATAGATTAACCAATATAACATGTTCTAAGACAAAAACGAATGAAATCAACATCTTCATAGTTTAGCAAGACACACAAAATAACATAAACAAATACTAGATTGTTTAACAAACCATATGTAAAGTTAAGATGTTCCAAACCGAAAACAAATGAAACAAAGATGTTCAAAGTTTAGCAAGACACACAAACAAACATAAACCGACAGTAGATTTTTCAAAGACATAACTAATACTATAAAAGAAACATTAAAAAACATCTTAGATCACTCGGTCCTTGGTTTCTTGTGAACCCTCTTCTTCGTTTCCTTCCATATGTCCTTTGCATTTGGATCTTCAATTTTGTCTATCTTTTCCTCGACTGTCTTCATTTCTGTCGGGGTCAGCACCTCTCCTTTCTTGTTCTTGCATTTAAACCAGTTTCCCAATTTTCCTAACCTCGAACGCTGTTGTCATATTTTTCCATTAGTATGTTAACTTTTATAAGTTTATAGATATACATTCAAATAATAGGAAGTGAATCAGAATTACGTACCAACAACGTGAGGGTCTTTTGAAGTACGGGTACAGTCAGGAGTTTTGGAGGGAGGTTCTGCTTGTGGAGGCACTGTTTCGGTGGCCGGGCATACAATACAAGGATGGGAGTACCTCGAATGACCTCCGAGGAATCTTCGTTCCGACTCATAACCGTTTTCCGCCAATTCCCAACCACCCCTATCCAGCACTAGTCGTTGTTCTTCCCTTTCATTCCAATGTAAAAGTAGAGGAGTTGGTTTGTAAAGTACCAGCGTATGTTGTTCATCTGATAGGAATTGAGGAAAGTCATGAGAGAATGTGGCATCAGATTTACCCGTAAGCTTTTTCTGTTTGTACCCAAGTTGGCGCATCACACAACGAGGGTTATGCATAACAAATCCTTTTGGATGAAACAATGGTTCGTTGTAAAATGCTACATTGTCATGCCTTGCAAAGTTAACTCCTCTTTCGTTCTTATATGGGTCAAACACAACATCTTCGACAGCGATAGAGTCCAAAGCCTCTCTCATGGAGAATAACCGAGTTCTGTTATTGGGCTTCGGTTTATTGTCGAAAAATTATTTCTTAGCTATAGGACCCTATGGGTCCGAACCACGAGTTGACGACTCCAAATATTTGTACTCCTCGAACACTGTTGGGAAGTGTTCATAAGCCCATACCTATACAAATGAAAGATCGTTCCACTGAAATGTATAAGAAAAGAACTAATTGGAAAACAAAATAAGTAGTTCACGTTACCTGTAATACAGTGAAATTCCCATTAAATTGACAGGCAGTCGCCTTAGAAGATCTACGCATCTCCGCCGATAAATGTGCCAAGAAATCCATGCCCATGAATACTCATGAACCTCCTCTAAGAGATCCAAGTATTGTAAGTTTTTCATATGCACCCTGTTACCATTAGAGTCAGGGAATATTGCGATGCCCAAGAGGAACAAAAGATAAGCAGCGACAGTTTGCTGAATTTGTTCGGCATTCAATTCCTTCCTTGCCCATCGTATTCCCAAACAACTCTCTGAGATTGACGACTTTAATAGTCTTTGTCATGGTTTTCTTTGACATGTACATATTTGCTTTTGTTGTTGCCACGTCCCAACCAAACATCTTTTTAGTCAGCTCTTAGATCTTGGACCATTCTAGGGTCTTACAGTCATCTTCTTTCTTAACGGCTTTTCCAATGATCTCAAGACCTAATATTCTTTGGACATCTTCAGGGATAATGGTCATCTCGCCAAAAGGAAAATGCATGGTATCAGTTGAAGCAAAAAACCTCTCCAAGAAGCAATTTGCCGTCACTTGATCAGTGGCCACATAGTTTTCTACCACGAGATACAACCCAGATGCTCTTACTGCCGCTTGAACATCCGGACACTCCCCTTCCAAATTCCATGTATTCATTTGTTGATGGTGGCAAACACGGAAGGCTTTCTTGTGGTCCTATAAAAACACACCAAACAAACTTCAATTAACCTGATCATATATAAACAATATAACAAAAAGATGCAAACGTCTTACATAAGTTTGATAAATCGAACGATCCCATGAGTCCTTGTAGTCAAATAAGAGTTTCAGATCTCTTAGTTGACCCCAGTGTTTTCCATCAGTGCGTTCTGGAATCATGTCATATGATTTTGGGAGGTGCTTTGGTGGGTCCTTTTCCTTTTTCTCACCGGCTTCAACTTCAGGTTGTCCTAAGCCATGTGAGGATGAGCCACCTGCTGGATCAGGAGTTACAAATTTCTCCCAATCAGCATCATCATCGCTGCTTGTGTCTCCCTCCGGGGGAATCTCCCGAATCATGACCTTACCACGTTCCGGATCATCTCGACCACGTCGAGGCCGAGAAGACTTAGGTTTTCCTTCATCAACAACTTTTCCCTTTCCTTTCTTCAATTTTGCATCTTGGGACCTACATACAAAATGAGATTTAACAAAATAAGGAAATCAAACCCGACATGCCAGATGAAAATAAAGATTCTGCTGGCACAAGTTCCGGCATTGTGGTCTAAAGAAATTCTACGCCGATTCAAAGGTACCGGCATTGTACATAAATAAAATACTACGCCGGTAATGTGGGAATTGTTTACAGAGATTTAACAAAATAAGGTAATTAAAATCGGCATGAACGTTGAACATAACGATAATACCGACATTCATACCGACATTGTATTCTAAAGAAATTCCATGCCGGATACAAGGTACCAGCATTGTATGAAACTAAATGCTATGCCGTTAGTATGGGAACTGTCTACTGAGATTTAACAAAAATAAGGTTTCTATGCCGGTATTCTAATAACTTGCATGCAATAAAATGGGGATACAAGACATATAAATCGGCATTGTATTGTAATTTAATTGTATGCCGAAACTAAATTGGAATTTCAATTCACTAAATTCAATTTCGAATTCACTAAATTCAATTTCAAATTTCCTTTTACCTAGTACAAACAATAATCATGAAAGTTTCAATTTGTGTATTATGAAATAAACCCTAACAATGCTTCAATAAACATAGACATCACTTACCTCATCATATCTGTTATTTCCTCATCATCATCTTGTTCAATAGATGTTTCTGATTTCGATTTACCACTAGGAATAGGTTTTGGTTTTTCAGGAGGTTTACGAGGACCCATTCTTCTTTGGGTTTGAAGAATTGAATGAATTTGGTTCAGAGGATGGAGTTTAGAGGTTTTGGAAGTTCTTTTGGAATTGCAAAGTGAAAATAAAGAAATAGAAAGATGGAACCATTCCCATTCCATAATCGTCAATTTTATGTAATTATGGAGTTTGTAACCGTCACATAAATTGAATGAGGGAGTTTGTAACGGTTACAATGGGGGATAATTGGTGCGACAGTTACAATGGAAAAGAGTAAGGATAATTGGGGCGACAGTTACAATGGTAACAAACCTTTATAATACCGGAGTTGTCGAACTATCAAAATATATGCCGGAAACCTGACGAATTTAACTGAATTTATATTTAGAGTGCCGGCGTTGATTTGTTATTAAAAATCTATGCCGGTAGTGTTTCTTGATTCATTATTAGCGCACCACCAAAAGGTTTAAGCAAGCAAACTGACCCAAATTGGCCTTCATATTAACACTTTGGAAATAAACTAAAAAAAATTAAACACATAAACAACGTTCCACATAAAATGAAAGGTATTATGTTAATTGTAACTAGCATTATCTTGTAACGAGATTCAACAAACAAAGCGGCTTCGAAACGCCTAAAAGGCTCTTTTCTACATATTAATACTAAGGAAATAAACTTAAAAACATTAAACACATAAACAACATTCCACATGAAATGAAAGATCTTAAGCTAATTGCAACTAGAATTATTTCTTGTAACGAGATTTAACAAACAAAGCGGCTTCGAAATGCCTAAAAGGCTCTTTTCTCCACTTGGTATATGCTTCCTGAGCTTGCCACCTATTGTCCCTGTATCTTGCGAGGAACTCGTTGTATTTGCGACATAATTTTATGAGGGCAATTGTCCGATTCGCTACAAACTCATCCCCGTAATCCATTTTGCGTTTCTTGCACTTACCGTCATGTAACCTCGACATATAAGGACCATCCGCAACAAGACCCCAAAAAAGGTTTGAAGGGCGGTGATCTTCCGGAAAATCCGAAACTATGAAGTAATTCTTAATCCATTGGATTTCTTCCTCAACATCCGCTTCTATCTTCGCTTGTTTTACACGTTCGATTATCTTTTTAGTTTCTTTGCGACATTTTCCTTGTATTGCTTCCTCTTCTTCTACTTTTTCCCTTCTAAGTATCTCTTCTTCCATTTCGGAAAATGAATTGGTGGTTTGCTCCTTTATTTTAAGTTTTTCTAGTATCATGGGAATTGAGTTGGTGGTGGATGATGATTGACTCCCTTTCGGAGTGGATAATTTTTTTTCATATAAAAATTCTCTGAAATCGGTAGTTGGTGATTGATTTGATATCAGAGAAATGTGTTGGAGCTCGCCTGTTTTTTTCTTCTTCTGAGGTATCAACTGCAATAGGTGTATCCATTCCTTTAAATAGATGAGGACACAACGACTCTTTTCCACTTTATCATACCGGCATTGTCAGTATCTTATATCCCACGCCGGAAATGGTCTTTACTGGTTTATGGTTTAAAAAAGTAGCCGTTATGCATTGAATGTTCCATTCTGACAGTGTACGCAAGATGTTCGACCATGACGGTAGCGGCTGCCGGCACTGTAATGTATATGATTTTAAAGCCGGAACATGGTTTATTGCACAAAAAAATTTGACACTAAATTCCGGCATAGTATAGTATATAGCAGGTATGCCGGAAACCTAACGTTATTGAGTTATGTTAACAAAGTAAGCCGGAACTATAATTTATTTCAAATATAATCCTTATCGCAGGAAGCACGAATGCACTTAGCACGTGCATCAAGCCTTTAAACCACTTGGTGACCCAAGTGGACGAGTTATAGTCTCGTGAGGGTTTACATAGAGATGTACCCACAAAACCTTACCAAAAACTACCCTAAAAACCTAACCAAATACCGCTAAACCTATCAATCTTCTTACGAAGAATCCTTCTCCGATTCACCCAGCTGGTGGTACTCCGTGACTTTGGTTACAATGTGGTTCACGTTGGCATCAAATATGAATGGTTCTCCCTTTTCCTGTAAGTAACGCGTTTTCACGGCTTCATGCTACAAAAAAAACACATCAACTTAGTTTGTTACTTAAAAATTGAAAAAGAGTGGATTGTGTCGAATTAATCATAAAGATACTTACAAGTTGTTGAGGGGACAATCTATTGCTGGTAGCTTGCTCGATCCGGTGTTTCATTTTTAGATACTCAACCACCGCATTTAGGATGATGTCGTGTCATTTCTCGATTTGTTGAGCAGTTCTTCCTTTCGGGTTACCGTAATCGTGAATAAACTTGTTAAAAATCTTCAACCACATGGAACCCGCGTGCTGTTATCTATAGTTGAAGGACGAGTTTCGGCGTACCATGCTTGGGTGATTGCTAAATCTTCCTCGGAGTCGAACGATGCCATTTGTTGTATGTCGGATTAGGTACTATACTAAGTTATTTATAGATGATTATTCTAGGGTTTAGGGGTTCTAAGTTAAGAGGCTCAAGGATATATATAAGAACACACGAGTTTTGGGCCTTTGGGTGCAAGTATTAGCTCTCTTTATATAGAGAAAAACCTCAACGACTAGTTTTTTTGAAATCACACAAAACCCGACATTGAAATAAATGTGACATACAATGCCGGCACCCGGTCCCGGTATTGTTTACCGTTAGATGTTTATGCCGGTACGAGTGAATTTCTTCACAGAGAAATATGCAACCATTACCGGCATGGTTCAACAATATGGTTTAGCGCCTGTACGTAACACCGACATTGCATATATAATTGCGACCATGCCGGTGGTATTGAATTTAAAAAAAAAACGGCTAATTTTTGAAAAATAAGACCGTTGGAGATTCATTTCTATATAAAACCCCCTATTCCTTTGGAAAAATCTACACAAAGCACCCACCAAATAACAAAAATCCTTCTCTCAAGATAGCAAGCACCAAAAAATAGATCAATCTAGCACGGTTAAAGCTTCACAACCGATGGGAGATTCATCATCAAGCTCTAACTGCAAAGTAAGTAGATTCAACATTATTAACTATATATGGACAGTTAAAATCTTCTCTACTATGACGTATCACTAATATAATCTTCTCTTACAGAGTCATCATTGCAGCTGTCAAATTTGCAAGTCACCTTCTCATCTAGCAATGGATTGTCTTTTTATTTATTCAAAGTGTAGAAGCTGTGATGGGACACGCCGGTTTTGGATTGCAAAAACTGATGATGCTGAAAATGGAAGAATGTTTCTAAGGTGTTTGAATTACCCAAAGTGCGATGAGTTTCAATGGTTTGACAAATCTATTGCACTAGCAAATGTGAAATGATACATTTAAAAATCAGTAAATTTTATTTCCAAGTTCATCATAAGGGTACATGTGAATAATATAAATAAGAACATAAGTTTAAAAACAAAATTACCTGGAGTAGAGTTAAATTCCCGACAAATTGGTTTGTAACCGCCTTAGAGGACCTTCTCATCTCCGTCATCAAATGTGCCATTACCACGGTGCCCCAAGAATAGCTAAAGACCTCTTCCAACGGATCCAAGTATTGAAGGTAGTTTGCACTAACCCTGTGGCCACTAGTGTCAGGGAACACCCTAGTTCCCAAGATGAATAACAGGTACACAAGGGATGTATAACGAATCTGTGCAGGGTCCCATCCATCCTTGTCTTTTCTCTGCGCCGTGCCTTCAAAGGTCTTCTTAAGAAGCGTCAGCTTGATGGTATTTGTCCTACTATTCTTAGATACATAGAAGATTTCCACAGAAGTTTTGTAGTCCCGACCCAACATCTTGTTAGTAAGAGCGTGCAACTTAGACCATTCTAGATCCGGAAAATGATCTCCTTCTGCAATTGATTTTCCAGTAACACTCAAGTCTAGAATGTTCTGAGCATCATCGGGGATCACGGTCATCTCGCCAAACGGGAAGTGCATGGTATCTGTTTCACCATGATACCTTTCGACGAAGCAATTGACTGTCACAATACCTGGCTTCACATAATTTCAACCAAAGGATACAGACCAGAATACTTTACTAATGTTTGGACCTCTGCACATTCCTTAGACAAATCCCAATGAGACACGACTTTGTTTCGGCAACAACGCACAACCTTCTTATGATCCTACAATTAGGAGATAATACGATTAAGAAGTTTTATATAAATACAAAACAATACATATGCACGAGATAGAAATTCTTACATAGGTTTGATAGATAGTACGAGTCCAAGAGTCCTTGTAGCCAAATAGATGCCCTGGATCATAAGAAGCTGCACCCCAAATTTTACCACGATCAAGGTCAGGTATCATGTCATCAATATGAGGAAGGTGTGAACCTTTAACTTTTACTCTGCCTGTGCCCTTGCCTTGTGTCGGTTGTTGACTTGACCCAACTTGTTCCACTACTACTTGACTTGGATCAATCTCATTATCTTCCTCCTCAGTTTCCTCTTCATCTTACTCATCTTGCTCCTCTTCCTCCTCAACTGCTCCGGTAGGTTCACGGATTGCGAGTTTACTACGGTCACGGCCACTCTCCCAAACTTAACCTCTTGTATCAGCCCCCAAACGCTTGTTGCGACCTTGTTCTTTCCCTCTAGGAGGAAGAGATTGAGGAGTACCAAGACCATCCTTCATTCTTTTCTTAATGCCATCATCTTTAGTTTTTCGTTTGGTAGCTTCCTTTGCTTTAGCCCTATTCAAAAAGAAGCACGAAATAAATATAAGAAAACTAACTTTCATTCCTAATACCGACATAGATACACTACATAACGACATAGAATCATCAATACCGGCATACAAAAACAAAGTCTCGACCACGCCGAGACCAACACCCGACATAGTAATTTCAAACCATCACATGCCGGGACCTGGTGCCAGCATTGATAAATTATTGACGAGAATGTCGGTAATCTTTAGGAAGTTTGTGGATACAAAAACACCGTTGCCGACACAAACGGAAAATTGAAACACATGCCGTAACTGGATACCGGCATAGAATCTAAAATAAATTCTAAGCCGGTACCGATAAGAAAATCCTAGGGTTCTCTGTTTATTAGAAGCTCAATACCGGCATGGTATTCAACCTAATTTTAATGCCGTGACAGGGTTCCGGTGTGGTCTTCATCCTACATCGAATGTCGGGACACAGTACCAGTGTGGTCTTCATCCTAAATCGAATGTCGTTATATAGTTCTGGTGTGGTCTTCATCCTAAATTGAAGGCCGTTACATAGTTCCGGTGTGGCATTCATACTAAATTGAATGCGGGAACCTCTGAAACTCAACACTTCCAGTTAGCGTTTCGCGATTTTGACCTAAACCCATAGCTACAAATCGATTGAAACACTAATTAAACGGTTTTAAATGACTTACCTTCTCACAAAAGCCATATTCCTGAGTAGTTGATCGTTCGATAACTCTTGTTCTTCGTGTTCTTGCTCTTGAGCAATCAAAGCAATCCTCTTTTCTTGTTTTTGTTGAGCAATCGATTTTGATTTCGATTGGGCATCTGATTTCTTTCGTGGAGGCATTCTTATGGGTTGGTTTTAATTGACGAAGAAATTTTTGATTGAACGATTAATCGTCGATGAAGAACGATGAAGGAGATGAATTTTTTTTTCTTTTTTCGAAAACCCTAGCCTACGAGTATGCCGGAAGTACAAATGGGGGATTTTTGATTTGGTTTTTAGATTTTATGTTTTAGTAGAAAGGGTATAACAATCTTTTCATAATGTTTTTTAATTAATCTAAGGGTGTTTTAGTATTTTCGTCCCAAAAAACACCCCTTAGCAGACACCTTTGGTTGGGGGAAGTAATTCATATCCCCCAATTAGTTTCCATATCCCCAATCGCGCGTTCTTTTATTGACTTTATTGATTTTGTGGGGGCTAGAGTCAGGGTTAGTTAATCCTTAGCTCCGCCCCTAAAGTCCATCCAAAATGTATACTAGGCCTCAGTAAGAGATAAGGTAGAACCTCCACATATTAATACTTTTTTTTTGGTAAATACAAAAATACTCTATATATTAATAACCTCTACATATATATTGATACAAAATCATAGTTCCGATTTGTAAAATCTTACAATTATCAACTTCCATATATTAATAATTTTGTGCCGGTCCAAAAATTTAATATACGGAGGTTCCACTGTATATTGATATGAATTCAATTCGGTAGTATTAACATTTTCGAAAGTGCTACATACCCCAGGTTTCTCCCCCCGTTTATTCCCCATTAAGTGGCATCATCCACCGCCACGCATTTTACTTGTGTCCCCACTATTGAAGAACATATGGGACCACTTAAATTTGTTATGTGAGTGTGGAGAAGGTTGGCGGATGATTTTTGGGGGGTGAGAAGAATTTTCGTAGCATTTTGTATATTTAATGTTATGATTGCGAATGGTTCAAATTTCATGATTTGTGTATGGCTGTATTCACTATGCAGCAGCTGACCTTGGGATAAATAGGTCATCTGGGGCCAGTAAGGGCTCAATCTGATCTTATGAGTAGCTCAAAAGACTCGAAATTATATAAACTTTATAAAAAGCGAAACCTAGGGTCTCACGCGAAAGAGTTCCGGGTTTTTCTCCGCTCTTTTCTCTTTTGCATTCTTAGTTTTTCTTTCAATATTGCGCATTCATGGCGCAAAATCCACCAAAGCCGCCTGATTTGGGTGTACAATTTAATCAACAAACTGATGATCGATCTGGGAATCATAGAAACAATTGGAATCGATCACGCTCAAAGTCTAGAACTAGGCAGTTCTTAGGCCGAAGAATAACGCTGTAAACCCTAGTTCTTCCGAGAATAGGAAACACCTTGAAGATGGAAACCAAGGCACCGGGGTTGATGGTAATCGTTCCTATGCGTCTATATTAAAGAAGAAAACTCATGTTTTATCAAAGATTGATGCTCATACTTTATCACACCCACCGGTTCGTACCTCAACAGGTGAGGTTGTTATCACAATCCCACGAAAAACTCATGCTAGGATCATATCCGTGTGGAAATATAGTTTGGTAGGGCGTTTGGATTTCAAAACCGTAAAATTTGAAGATGCCAAACGGGATTTATTGAATCAATGGAAACTTATTGTTTCTGTTCAATTTATTCCATGGGTTAAAGGTTATTTTGTTATCAAATTAGACAATGAAGATGATCGTAAGAGAGTTAGCTATGATGGTCCGTGGAAGGTTTTGCAACAACAGCTAAAAATTCAACCTTGGACGCATATGTTTGATCCTGATTCGGATAAGGTTACAAACGCTTTTTAGGATGGCTAGAGTCCTTGGAAAGCCGGTGGCAGTTGATCCGCGAACTTTAAGGTATGAATATGGTTAGTTTGCTGCAGTTTTAATTGATATCGATTTCTCGAAGCCATTAGGAAAAATCATTGTTGATGGTGAAGAAAGTGATGAAGTTTTTGTTCAAGAATATGAGATTCTTAATAGGCCAAGTTTTTGTGATTTTTGCAAGTTCATTGGCCATAAGAAAACTGATTGTAAAATTAAGAAATATACAGAATTGGAGGAAAAGGTGGAAGTTGAAGAGGATCCGGAGGTCAAAAAGGTGCTTGAAGCTGAAATGCATGAACTTAAGAATTTTTGGCGTAAAACCAAATTTTCTAAAGTTGTTGTTCCACCGGATAATCCACTGGGGAGGCCAGTGGATGAAACACCAAATGATCCGCAAATTATAGATCAAGCACATAAGGTTACTACACCGATAACTCAGATTTTTGCTGGAAAGCATACATATTTTGGTAGCCCATCTACTAGTGTTGCTACTGGGGGTGATGGCGTTACAGTTTTGCACAATGATGGTGCGTCAGCGTCAGAACAACGCACTGATGGCGCTTCTTCTGAACAGCGCAATGATGGTGATTCAACTGAACATCGCAATGATTGTGTTAGTTTAGTTCCGCACAATGAGGGTGAAAACTTGCCGCAAACTGATGATGTTTCAGATCCAACACAACCTCAGAGTATACCTGCGGCTGTTGACCTTGATTCTGAAGATATTGAAGCTTTTAAACATTATGAAGCTTTGAAAAAGCGAGCCAAAGAGTTGGAAGTTGATGCATATGTGGCTAGGATTGAGCAAGACATGGCGAAAACTAAGCTGGAAAATTTGAGGAAACTAGATTTGGAGAGACAGAGAGAAAATGAGACCCCTTCAGTTCAAGTTACTACCACTGATCGTATAGAAGTTGTAGCTACAGGTTCCCTACCAACAAATTTTGTTTTGGAACCTTCCGAAGAAGATGGTTTTAGTTCGGCTACTGGAACATCACGAATATCATCTCCGGAGAAATCTGTGGAAGACATTGTGTTATCCAATAGATTTGATACCGTAACTGAGGAGATTGAGGAGGAAGCTGACGAGGTTTTTTCTGAAAACCCACCGGAATTGACGCAACCAATCACTACTTAGAATCCAGTTGAGGATGAAACAAAGAATTTGGAATGGAGCGCTATGAAGGATCAAGAAGAGCGAGAGAAGAGGGAAATAGCGGAGCAAAAGAAGCTTGAGGATATGGCTAAAAAGGCTGACGGTGCTAAACCAAAGGTTCCTAAAAAGACGGCTGCTACTGGTTCTAAGCCAGTAGAAGTTAGCCAGGTTAAAACTCGTGGTAGAAGTAAGTCGCGTCAGGTTTCGGAAAGCCCTTCAAGAGACGGGGTTAATTAATGCGTGTCTTCTATTGGAATGCTCAAGGTTTGGTTAAGGATTGTGCAAAGGACAGACTGTTGGAGCTATATCATTTGCATAAACCTGACATCATTTGTATTGCAGAGCCAAAAGTGTTTTGCACTACACGTTTTGTTAGAATCTTGAGATTAGATGACTTTTATGAAGATGTTATTACGAATGAGGTTGGTGGTGAAAAAGGTAATATTTGGGTTTTGTGGAAGAATTCATTGGCAAGGCCAGGTATTTTATCTTCTTCTAAGCAAGCAATCTATTTGGATTTTAATGGTGATTTCATTACGGATGTCCATGCTTCTTTTGATCCAGTGGCAAGAAAATTACTTTGGGTCAATTGGGCTTGGGTTTCATATATATTCCTTGGCTGGTGTTGGGTGACTTTAATTGTGTTTTACGCTTGGAGGAAAGAAAGGTGGTAAGCCAATTAAAGATGTATATATGAATGAGTTTAGAAGTTAGATCTCGGATAATGGGCTGGTTGAGGCGGATTCTATTGGGAAAAAATATACTTGGTCTAATTGTCGGAGTGGAACTCGAAGAATTGTTTCTAAGCATGATAGAGCAATTGTCAATAATGCCTGGCTCTATAAATATGTGAATTGGAGGTATAAGGTTTTGCCTAGGATATGTTCATATCATTCTGTGAATACCAATATTTTGCAGAGCACGTGTCACTATCTTAGTGGACGCATACGTATCTAAAACTGTATAGCCTTCGCTAGACAGAGGAGCCTGAGTAGCAAGGGATACCTCCCCAGATCTGCTTTATATCATCCCAAGAGAAAGGACGTGAACGGTCAAGATAAATGATAGTCTACATAGGGTCAGCTGGCAAAGGGACAGAGGTAGATGACGCATCCAATCAGCATTAAATGCTCTGATTCTTATCTACACACATGAGTGAAAGCACGTGGAGAGAGGAAGCGTGTCAGAACCCGATTGGCGGAAGCAAGCGGTGAATGAAGGTACAACGCGCACTGAGGATGGGTAGTTCCCAAAGGAACATGGGTCAGCTGAGGTGGCGAGATACAACTGGAGAAGCATGCGGTGGACGAAGGTACCACTGGTACGGAAGGTATATTAGCAGACGATGGACCCAGAGGCAGCAAAGATATAGCATGAGCAGAAGGGGCTATAAATACCAAGCTTCACCAACAAATTAAGGGAATTCAATATCTAGGAGAGAAGATCTAGTCTTAAGCTTATACCTCTTTAATGTTTAGAACTTAAGTAGTTACCTCAACTTGAGTTCTCTCTATTACTTTGGGAAGCATTTAAGATATTTGTAACCACCACATACTTAATACAATTCTATCACTCATTACACCGTGGACGTAGACAAATGTCGAACCACGTTACATCTTGTGTCTCATGATAACTTAGAGGCTTTTACATTACTCTTATGTTCTTTGTTATTATTGTGATCTTAGATACCATTTATTGCTTAGCTTAATCAGTTCAACAGAAGTATCGATACTCCTTAGTATCAGATCCTTTGAGCTGTACACATCACGTAGGCTACGGGAAAACGAGTAGTCACAGTTTGGCACCCAACGTGTTTTTCTCACGCACCGGAGTTTAGACACAGTTTATATTTTGCTTATATATCTTCTGAAACGAAGGGGTCTGTGTTTCAGCGGTGAATTTCACTCTCTAGTGATTCATTCATCCATTTCTTGTGTATGTTTTTGGAGTTCATAGCCTCTAAAACCGTGCCACACTACTGATCCACAAAAAACTTTCAAAAAACACACTCATAAAACGCCAAAATATTTGTTTTTTTACTAAAACAACACACCACGTTTCATATCTGAGTTACTTTGACTGACAGAGGAATCTCAGTAAGATTTTAAGGATAAAAGATCTTTTAACGCATTTAATAGCCCTGTTTTTCGCAAGATCTGACACCCCTTTTTCATTGGTTTTCGACGTTTTAAGGTTGTTTTTCCCAAGGGTGTCATAAGCATTTAATACCCGTCTTTCAAAAGCTTTATTTCAGTCCTTTTCTGAAAAAGCTGCTTAACAGTCTTCTGTGTTAGAGCATTAATTGCTACTTTTAATGAAGGCACCCAAGTAGCTGAAATTTTTCGTCTTTTCTGTCACCGCAGGTTACCAAGAACCAAAGGTATGCAGAAACCAACTGATGCACCAACAAACTCACGACCAACTATCACAAGAGGGAGATCCCAAAAGCCATCTCAAGCAAACCAAAGAAATGAAACGGAGGACGGCCAAAGTGAAATAGCAAGAAGAACAGTTGCTAACAAATCACCTATTCCTGCTGAAGGGATGGGGCAAACATCATGAGCTCAACCAATCTACGACATGCCGTTACCGGAGCATGCAACTACGACAAAGCCACCTGTGACCAACACAGGGTTGTCCAGAACCTTAGCCCCTAGGGGACGAGGGTTGGGAAACCTAACTCCAATTCAGATAGATCCAGACGCGCCAATTATAGAAGAAGGAGTGGAAAACTCCGAAAATCCAGACGACAACACTCCTCAGGGAGGTGGAGCCCACAATGAAGATCAAATGGCGGCACAAATAGAAGCTTTGTTACTCCGTAACAAGTAAAACGAAGATGCCATGCACAACATGGCTCAGGAGAATCAGAACCTCAAAGGTATGTTAAACACACAGATCGAAGGTTCCCAAACTCACCCCCCGCAACGGAGGCGTGACAACAGAGCTATCTCAGGAAGACGAAGGGTGATACCAACCCACCAAAGGAGACTCAACCTAGAGGAGAAAATAAAGCACATCATGATCCAGACGAGACAGATTCAACATTAGCCCTCCCAAAGCTACTATGACGAAGCATTTTCTAAAGATGCTCAAAATATGAACATGGTCATAGAATAAATGGAGAAAATGAGGAAGGAGATCCAAGGCTTAAAAACTGGTCACGCAGGCGCGCGATTGGAAGAGGTACTACAGGAAGCAACTATGTCTCCGCTATCCTTTCGCATTTTGACCTCCGAAATGCCCGGTACCTACATTCCAAGCATACAATGGTACCTACGATCCCGCAGCACACTTACGGTATTACACTCGTGTTCTTGCCCATTGGGAGAAAAATGAGGTAGTACTTAGCAGATACTTCCCAGCAAGCTTAACAGGATCAACACTAGCATGGTATGACAACTTACCAGCAAACTCAATTGACTCATTCGAGCAATTGTTCACGGTGTTTTTGGAGACGTACATGTATAACAAATCAACAAAGGATGGGTTATATAGGCTATTTGCTTTAGCCATCGGACCCCGCGAAACACTGATGCAGTACACAGACAGATGGCAAAAGACATGCCAAGATATTGGGAAAGTCAATCCAGAAATTAACATAAAATGCTATAAGTACGAACTTGACAGAATCTCAGCCATCTTCGTGGAGCTCCACAACAAAGCCTTAAATTCTGAAGGCGAGCTCAGAGTTGTCCAAGACCGATACATCAGACTCGAAGAAATCCAGAAGGACAACCCCAGGGCACAAACAAAGACAGTAGCAGCTCCGCAAAGGACCAACTCTCTGGAACCAATTCCGGAGATACCTAAGCGACACAACGAAGCAGGGGGCAGAGCCAGCTCTCGAGACAAGCGATCCAAACACGGAGATGGAAAAAGAGGCAAAGGAAGAGAAGAATTTGCAGATTAAGTGTACACGAAGCTGAACACAACTTTTTCTCACATCCTCAGCAAGGAGGGAGCAAAGCCGGGATTTCCTTACCCTAATACTAAGGGGAAGCAGCCTGACAAAACGAAGGAATCTAAGGAGTACTGCGCATACCACCAATACTATCGGCATACCACCAATACTATCGGCATACTATCGGCATACCACTGATTCATGCTACCACCTCCGCAATGTGATTCAAAGATTCATTGATGAAGTTAAATTCATGGAGTACGTACAACTGCAGCCAACAGAGACGGAGGACATCCCAAAGAAAAAGGTTGAACTACCCCAGGATGGGAAATACATTAACATGATCACCTTCTCCAACGGAGTTCAAGAAGAGATGCTCGAAGATAATCCTCGAATTAGCTCGAAACAGAAAGAAGTTCGAAGCCCACAAAGTATTCAAGCTAAGCGAACCACCTTCTAGCACTTGGGAGGACTGGATGGCTACACCATTAACCTTTTCAACAAAAGATGTCAACCAAGAAGTGTAAATGCACAACGATCCACTGGTAATCACCCTCCCAATACATGGATGGAATGTTATGAAGGTCCTCGTCGACGGAGGCAGTTCGTTAAATGTGTTATTTTACGAACCATACCTACGTATGGGACTAACAACAGAGCAGATGGATTCTTCCACTTGCACGATATATGGGTTTAACGGAGCAGTCTCTAGACCAAAAGGAGAAATTGTTTTGCAGGTACACGCAGTACCCTTAGTAACCAGCACAAGCTTCTGCGTGGTAGAAGCACCTTCGCGCTACAATGTGATCATGGGAAGACTATGGGTCCATAGATTACGAGGAACAACTTCAACGTATCATCAGTACCTACGCTTCCCCACACCTTTGGGAGAAATGGAGATCAAAGGTGACCAGCAAGATGCGAGGCTATGCAATTTAGCAGAAATCCGACTCAACGAAGAAAGAGCTGCTGCTCAGCAGCATGAAAGAAAGAGGCGTAAAGCAAATACTAAGGAAGTGCAGAACGCATCACCCTCCGCACACAAGGACGCCTCCGCACCAGAAACAAACACCGCCACCAATCCAGGTGCAGACGTCTCCACCAAATAAAAATTACAGAAAAGCACTCCTCACATCTCCTTGCCAATTGAACCAACAAAGAAAATCAACATCGGAACGGAGGCAGAACCAAAGATGTTAAGCATCGGAACGTTTCTTGAAGATGAAGAGGAAGTGCAGATACAAAAGTTACTAAAGGAATACACATATTTCTTTGCATGGTCAATGGAAGACATGTCAGGAATTGATCCGAACTTGGTCTCACACCACCTTAGGCTCAAACCGGAGATACCACCATTCAAGCAACGCATACGTAAGGTGGCGGACATCTACCATGAAGGGGTAGAAAAGGAATTGCAAAAGTTACTTAAAGCAGGATTTATACGAGAAGTCAAATATCCCACGTGGATATCCAATATGGTCATCATTCCAAAAAAGAACGGAGGCGTACACATTTGCATTGATTTCAACAATCTTAACAAAGCGTGCCCCAAAGATAGTTACCCACTGCCAAATATTGACGAACTGTTCAATGCAACAGATGGTCATCAAAGATTATCCTTCATGGATGGATACTCAGGCTATAACCAAATAGCCCTTGAAGAAGAAGATCAGGAGCACACTGCGTTCTTTACCCCACGAGGCTTGTATTGCTATACAAGGATGCCTTTTGGACTAAAAAACGCGGGGGCAACATACCAACGATTAGTAGACAAAATCTTCAAGCCATGGATAGGAAAGATACTGGAGGTCTACGTAGACGACATGCTTGTCAAAAGGAAAGAAGCAAAAAACCATCTCTCAGACCTAAGGGGGATATTTGAAGCTATGAGAAAATTTCACATGAAGGTAAACCCGGACAAATGTACGTTCGGAGTTACCTCAGGAAAATTCTTAGGCTACTTGGTCACCAAACGAGAAATCGAAGTAGATCCTGAAAGGGTCAGAGCAATAATGGAGATTCCATCCCCGCAAACGCTAAAAGGAGTACAAAAGCTAAACGGAATTTTAGATTCCATGGGAAGATTCATATCCAGGTCGTCAGATAAGTGCAAAGCGTTCTTCGATACGCTAAGGAAAGGAAGCAGGTTTACATGGACCAAAGAATGTGAGCAAGCTCTTCACAAGATCAAGGAATACTTAGCATCAGTACCTATCCTGCAAAAGCCGGAGCCAGGTGAGATACTCACCCTATACCTAGCAGCAACGAGCTACGCTGTAAGCACAGTATTGGTAAGATACCAAGGGAAAGGAGAAAAGCCCATATACTATTTTAGCAAGACACTCAGTTCGGCGGAGCGTAACTACACCAAGGTGGAGCAACTCATATATGCCTTAGTAGTAGCAACAAAAAAAGCTAAGGATATATTTCGATGCGCACACCATCAGAGTTTTCACAAAAGCTCAGATAAGCCAAATCCTTGACAGCACGGAGAAGATCGGAAGAGTGGCAAAATGGAATGCCATGATCAAACAGTTCCATATAATCTTCGAAACTAGGAAAGCAGAGGAATCACAAATCTTGGCAGACTTCTTGGCGGACTTACCTCTAAACGATGAAGCGGAGATAGACGACATTCCAGGAATGGAGGAAGAAAAGCCGGAACCGGAAGACCTATTGGAACCGCAGAACACACGAAGGTGGAAAATATTCGTAGACGGCTCCTCAAACGGAGAAGGAGCAGGCATAGGGATCGAGATAACGACCCCTACTGGAGACCGCTCATCTATGCATTCAGGTTAGATTTCGAGCAATACACCATTAACATCATGGAGTATGAGGCAGTCATACATGGCCTACGATTGGCACAGAAGTTGGGCTTGTCAGATGTTCGTTTAACTAGTGACTCGCAACTGGTCATTGATGAATCGGAAAACCGACTTTTATTAACCGCAAGTATACGGTGCACTATATGAGGATAGTGGCAAATATGGATCGTTCCAACGAGGAGTGTCAATCACAATTATGATCGATACTCACTACTTTCAAGTCAAAGATGTTTCAATATGAATAATTCTGAATTTTTATACGAACTAAATAAACAAAGAAAAGAACTAAAGCAAATAATTGAAGGATGTTATCAAGGATATAAACGTGTCAAGGTTACGGGAATCCATTGTAGGCTAATGCTTCTTATATTCTACCACAAAGGTCTCATTTAACTCATGTATAATAGCAAACCTAGCTAGTACATGGAAGATGTGATGTTTAAGATTTATCGACAAAATTATCAAAAGTTATGTTTGTTCTAAGCCTAATGTAGAAATCCCAAGAACTATTCATACAAGGCATGATTAGTCTAAGAATGTTCATAAATCAATTAGTAACAAGGCTCAAATGATAATTTCTATTAACCTAACAATAGACTATACATGGCATAGAATATGAGAAATTAAATAGAAAATAAGCATTGAAGAGAAACAGAAACAATTATCATTAAGCTTTTGCAGTTGAGAACTCTTGTTTTTGAACACAAATAAACAAGCCTACAAGTTCATCCTTTCACCCTGATAATGGATTTATCTACACATAGCTTTCTCAAAAGCCATAGAAATTGACAAAGGTAATAACAAGATAAGCATAGCCAAGGTAAGAAAGCTTAAACCTAGTTACTCCCTGTAGACCGCCCCCCTTTCTTATCCTCGTTGCTGGCTTAAATAACACTTTAGGTCTCCTATTGTGTTGGAGGCATCAACAAATCCCAGTTCATTCACAGCCTCCACTTCCTACATTCAGGCCCTTCCAAAGTCTGGCCACCAGCACCAGCTCTCATATCTAGCCACAACACATCACCTTCAAGTACAGGCCATTAGCAGACTCCGACAACAGTACCCAACTCCGATCTTTTCTCCCTGAACTTCAGTTCACAATCGAACCAACACCAGCAACAATTACTTCTTATCATTTATCTCAGGACTTCAGCTAGCCCCAATTCCATCGATACTGTCAATCGTCATTTAATCCAAACCATATCTGGGCAGAACCCATTGCAGACGCTGATATTGACACGAAATAAAAATAATTGGTTTGAATCTCAACCCCACAACAACTCAGATCGAGCCCAACATCGAAGCAATCAGCCATTCAAACCTCATGAAAAACCCCACTAATCTGTTGTTGATAATACTCATCGGATTACATCAAATTGAGATACAAATTCAGTCGATTCCACGGCGCAAAACTCAATCAAAACCACTGCTTCTAAACAAGAACCCACAGATCCATTTACATCTTTAGAACTGCTGCAACATCCACCATTATCCAACACCAAAATTAGGTCGAAACCCATCGTATAAATCACCACTGACTGCACTCTCATTCCTTAGTAAACAACCATACTACCCCAACCATTCTTCACTGTTAACTGCCCTCCAATTCTTAAGAACAGGTACCCCATTTTCAGTTCAAATTGGATTCAGTAATTAGCTCACGATCCCGACTTGGCTTCTCTTTGTCGCTAGTTCATCTTCATACCCAACTGGTTCTCAATCCTCTTCTTTCACTGCTTTATTTATTGGAGATAAATCTTGAACAGTTGATGCCCTAAATCAAGTACTGGTGCTGCTTCTGTTGTTTGGTGATAAGAATTCAGGTTCCATCGGCGAAGAGAGAACGAAAAACGAGGAAGAAGAAGATGGAAGCTGGTTGGAGAATTCACAAATACCATTTCTGCTCAGATCCCTTTTCTGTCATATTATGATTCTATGAACACACCTCGCCTAGGAGAAATGAGAGCGTCTTCTTCTTGTTTTGATCGAACAAGATGTGATGAAAATGATGCCAAGTCCACCTCCTTAGCCACCAGTGGGTTGGGATAATTTGAACAATCAAAGACAACTCTTGTTTTTCATGACATGAATGAGATGGCTTGAGCTTCCAGTGGTGCTGATATATAGGAATACCAGGCCAACCACATAAGGTTATTTTGCAGCCAATGACTTTGGTCATTTTTGTCGCAAACGTCATTTTTCCTCCAATTAAGCCATTTATTCTTCGGGCAAACGGTTTTTCTTGTAATTCCTGTAAATGACCTAAAACAATATTATTAGCTAGCTAACGATACCTAGCTAGTGTAAATGCGGGTATAAAAGTGTTGCACTTGCGTGCTTATCAGTCATTAGACAAATAGAACATCCTCTTCCACTCTTCTAGGAATTTTTGTGGACCTATCAGCCAATTGGAGGGTAACATTAGTGGGTTTTAAATTACCAAGCTCTAATTGCGCATACACAGAGTATGGCAAGAGATTCACACTGGCCCCTAAATCTAACAATGCATGTTCAATCCTGTGTTCTCCAATAGTGCAAGCAATCGTAGGACAACCCGGATCTTTAAATTTGGGTGGAGTTCTCTATGTAATAATCGAGCTTACCTGTTCAGTAAGGAAAGCATTCTTATGTACATTCAATTTTCGTTTCACAGTGCACATATCTCTTAGAAACTTGGCATAAGAAGGAATTTGTTTAATGGCATCTAAGAGAGGAATGTTAACATTAACCTGTTTAAATACTTCTAAGATGTCATTAGGACTAGATCTTTTCTTACGAGGTAGTGATGCTTGAGGAAAAGGAGCACGAGGAACATAAGGAATTTCAGATTTACCTTTCTCGGTTTCATTGGTTTCTTTTTGTGTTGAAGGAGTAACCTGTGTAATGGTAGGAAGGTTCCTACCTTGCTCTCTCTCCTTGGAACCACTGACATGGTTATCTATGACTCGTCCACTTCTTAGGGTAGAGAAGGCATGGTCATGATGAGTCGGCTTAACGCCAGATGTGCTTTCCTAAAAAGAACCTTTATGGTGGGGTTGTATTTGCCTCGGGACTTGACCCTTATCTTGCTCATTCAGTTGGCTGGCAAGATGATTTAGTTGTTGCTGTAATCATTCCATAGATCTTTGAGTAGCCTGCATAAACAAACTCAGACTTTCTTCCAAACTAGAAATTCTTTGGTTAGTACAATCACTATGAATAGAAGATGTATGTGTAACAAACTCAACAAGCTTAATATTAACATTTCTTTCTAACGACTCAAGTCTTCGTGTCAAAACAGAAAACTTGGCCTCAGATTTGAACTCATCGTCAACTCTGTAAGCCCCTTTGTTACAGATCATTATGGGTTCTCTAGCCTCCCACTCTTGGGATTTTTCGGTTACTTCATGCAAAAACTTATAACCTTCTTCGGCATTCTTATCAGGGAAATTACCACCACAAAATGATTCTATCATAGTGAATGTTCTGAAATCTAGTCCCTCATAAAGGATCAGTGTGAGCCTAGGAGTATCAAATCCATGGTGTGGACAATGTAGCAGGAGATCATCGAACCTCTCTAAATAATCAATAAGAGATTCTCCTTCTTGTTGCGAAAAACTATACGGTTTTTGACGAATGGCAGTAGTTCTATGCCTAGGAAAGAATTTGTACAAGAACAGATTAATCATGCCATCCCAAGTACTAATTTATGAAGGAGCTAATGCATTCAACCATGATTTTGCCTTATCCTTTAAAGAAAAAGGGAACAACCTAAGTCTCAGATAATCATCATCTAAGTCCTTAAATTTCATCGTACCACACAATTCTTCAAAATCTCTAATGTGGCAGTAAGGATTTTCATTCTCCTTACCGTAGAATTTAGGAAGTGCTTGAATGGTGCTTGCTCTAATTCATAGGTTGCTGTGGTGGTAGGAAAAACAATACATGAGAGTTGAGAAACTCTAGTTGGGTACATATAGTCTCTCAAACTTTTAACCGGAGGGTTCGTACTTTCATCATCTGTTCTTGTCATGTATAAAAAGTTACTTTAACAAGACGAATAATTTTTCTCTATCCCAACTACTTGGTAGATCTTGCATATGCTATCAAAATGCAGAATCCAGTCTAAACTCACCTTGCAGAGCTTCGCGAAAAACTTACTTTTCTGCCTGTTTTGGAGAGATTCCAACCGCACTCTTCAAACTAAGGTACCTAAAGATAATCAAACAATCTACGTAAAAAGAAACTAAAAGAAATCTAAAAGAACAACGAAAATAAACTATGTACAGAAAATAAAAACTAAACTACGACTAGAGAATCAATGATATCAATCAGAGAGTACTTTACAGTCACTCCCCGGCAGCGGCGCCAAAAACTTGATGAATCGGAAAACCGATTTTTATTAACCGCAACTATACGGTGCACTATATGAGGATAGTGGAAAATAGGGATCGTTCCAACGAGGAGTGTCAATCACAATTATGATCGATACTCACTACTTTCAAGTCAAAGATGTTTCAATATGAATAATTCTGAATTTTTATACGAACTAAATAAACAAAGAAAAGAACTAAAGCAAATAATTGAAGGATGTTATCAAGGATATAAACGTGTCAAGGTTACGGGAATCCATTGTAGGCTAATGCTTCTTATATTCTACCACAAAGGTCTCATTTAACTCATGTATAATAGCAAACCTAGCTAGTACATGGAAGATGTGACGTTTAAGATTTATCGACAAAATTATCAAAAGTTATGTTTGTTCTAAGCCTAATGTAGAAATCCCAAGAACTATTCATACAAGGCATGATTAGTCTAAGAATTTTCATAAATCAATTAGTAACAAGGCTCAAATGATAATTTCTATTAACCTAACAATAGACTATACATGGCATAGAATATGAGAAATTAAATAGAAAATAAGCATTGAAGAGAAACAGAAACAATTATCATTAAGCTTTTGCAGTTGAGAACTCTTGTTTTTGAACACAAATAAACAAGCCTACAAGTTCATCCTTTCACCCTGATAATGGATTTAGCTACACATAGCTTTCTCAAAGGCCATAGAAATTGACAAAGGTAATAACAAGATAAGCATAGCCAAGGTAAGAAAGCTTAAACCTAGTTACTCCCTGTAGACCGCCCCCATTTTTTATCCTCGTTGCTGGCTTAAATAACACTTTAGGTCTCATCTTGTGTTGGAGGCAGCAACAAAGCCCAGTCCATTCACAGCCTCCACTTCCTACATTCAGGCCCTTCCAAAGTCTGGCCACCAGCACCAGCTCTCATATCTAGCCACAGCACATCACCTTCAAGTACATGCCATTATCAGACTCCGGCAACAGTACCCAACTCCGATCTTTTCTCCCTGAACTTCAGTTCACAATCGAACCAACACCAGAAACAATTACTTCTTATCATTTATCTAAGGACTTCAGCTAGCCCCAATTCCATAGATACTGTCAATCGTCATTTAATCCAAACCATATCTGGGCAGAACCCATTGCAGACGCTGATATTGACACGAAATAAAAATAATTGGTTTGAATCTCAACCCCACAACAGCACAGATCGAGCCCAACATCGAAGCAATCAGCCATTCAAACCCCATGAAAAAACCCACTGATCTGTTGTTGATAATACTCATCGGAGTACATCAAATTGAGATACAAATTCAGTCGATTCCACGGCGCAAAACTCAATCAAAACCACTGCTTCTAAACAAGAACCCACAGATCCATTTACATCTTTAGAACTGCTGCAACATCCACCATTAGCCAACACCAAAATTAGGTCGAAACCCATCGTATAAATCACCACTGACTGCACTCTCATTCCTTGGTAAACAACCATACTACCCCAACCATTCTTCACTGTTAACTGCCCTCCAATTCTTAAGAACAGGTACCCCATTTTCAGTTCAAATTGGATTCAGTAATTAGCTCACGATCCGGACTTGGCTTCTCTTTGTCGCTAGTTCATCTTCATACCCAACTGGTTCTCAATCCTCTTCTTTCACTTCTTTATTTATTGGAGATAAATCTTGAACAGTTGATGCCCTAAATCAAGTACTGGTGCTGCTTCTGTTGTTTCGTGATAAGAATTCAGGTTCCATCGGCGAAGAGAGAACGACAAACGAGGAAGAAGAAGATGGCAGCTGGTTGGAGAATTCACAAATACCATTTCTGCTCAGATCCCTTTTCTGTCATATTATGATTCTATGAACACACCTCGCCTAGGAGAAATGAGAGCGTCTTCTTCTTGTTTTGATCGAACAAGATGTGATGAAAATGATGCCACGTCCACCTCCTTAGCCACCAGTGGGTTGGGCTAATTTGAACAAGCAAAGACAACTCTTGTTTTTCATAACATGCATGAGATGGATTGAGCCTCCAGTGGTGCTGATATATAGGAATACCAGGCCAACCACATAAGGTTATTTTGCAGCCAATGACTTTGCTCATTTTTGTCGCAAACGTCATTTTTCCTCCAATTAAGCCATTTATTCTTCGGGAAAACGGTTTTTCTTGTAACTCCTGTAAATGACCCAAAACAATATTATTAGCTAGCTAACGAGACCTAGCTAGTGTAAATGAGGGTATAAAAGTGTTGCACTTGCGTGCTTATCAGCCATTAGACAAATAGAACTCATGTATCAAACTTTGGATCCAATACTATCTTCGTACCTAAAGCTGGCACAGGAGCATGCGGCGAAGATCAACAACGTCGTGTTTAGGCACGTCTGCCGAAAAGACAACAGACACGCAGATGCCTTAGCATTCATATTATCAATGCTGAAGGACAAAAATACTACCTCAATCCAAATTGGGAGAATTTAAGAACCTTCGATATATAGATTAACCTCCGCTACCGAAGGTACCTTAACTGTCCAAACTAGGGATATGAGGGAAGCAGAAAAAGAAAAAGAAGATGAAAGAATGGAGGAACCAGACAATGAAGCCGAGGAGTCTGACGAAGATAAACCCATGTCAGATAAAAAAAATGAAGATGAAGCTGAGGATGATTGGAGAATTCCAATTCACCAATACCTCGACAAAGGTACTTTACCAGCAGATGTCAAGGAGGCACGAAAACTCACGTCAAAAGCAGCAATGTACAGCCTGCGAGACGGGGTATTGTATAGAAGGTCATTTCTTGGACCTTTGATGCGATGCCTCTCACAAACCGAAGGTAAAAGGATATTGCATGATATACACAGCGGAGAGGCCGGCAATCATAACGGAAGAAGGTCACTAGCAATCAAAGCTAAAATGCAATGATACTATTGGCTGAGCATGGATGAAGATGGAAGAATGTAGAAAGGCGTTGTGAAAGATTCCAGTGCTACGCAAGAAAAATCAGAATGCCAGCAACGAAGCTTAACTCAGTCATCAGCCCTTGGCCATTCGCCAAATGGGGTGTTGATATCGTTGGACCTTTGATAGAAGAGTCGTCAAAAAGAAGATATCTTATTGTAGCTACGGATTACTTCACCAAATGGGCGGAAGCAATGGATTTGGAAATAATTAGGGACACGGATGTCTTCAAGTTCTTGTTCGAGCAAATCATCTGCAGGTTCAGAATACCAGCAGCCATAGTCTCTGACAATGGCAAACAATTGGAGGGAAAAAACATAGATATGCTCTTTAATGCCTTTAACATTCAGAAAAACAAGTCCACTCTGATATACCCTAAGAGCAATGGACAAGCGGAGGCCACTAACAAGGCGATAGCGGTGAAATTAAAGAAGAAGCTGGGGCATACAAGAAGAGATAGTGCAAACAACTACACAATGTCCTATGGGCCTACCGCACTACAAGAAGGGCAGCCACGGGAAAATCTCTGTTCTTACTAACCTACGGAGCCGAAGCAGTCATTCCAACGGAGATAATACCGCCAACGACAAAAACAGAAGCGTGGGAAAAGAACCTAACAACTGACCTCATGCTGGAAAAGCTCGACGACCTCGAAGAAAGGCTGGAAGTAGCTTTGCAAAGGATGGTGAATTATCAGCAAAGGATAGATCGTGAATACAACAAGCGGGTAATCCCTAGAAACTTTGTGGTAGAAGAATATGTGGTACGTCAAACACCACCATACCAAAGGAAGAAGAAATGGGAAAACCTAGCTCCAACGTGGGACAGACCCTACATCATACATGACATTGCTGGGAAAGGTTCATACTACCTAAGGAACCTCAAAGGGGAGGTATTACAACACCCTTGGAACGCAATGTACCTAAAGTAATATTACCCGTAAGAGAATCGTTATCACTCAGGAGAAGAAGGGAAGGGGCGGAAACCCACCATGTTCAATCCCTGATTAAAGGTATTATAAACCTAACTAATCAATGAAAGAAACTTTTGCCAAGAGAAAGTGTATGTTGATTAAAACAAAGTGGGTTAGAATAGACACCCTCCGTCAAAATTGACGATAAGACAAGGCACGACATAACTGCACATATGTCAATCTCGGATCCTAAGGGCAAAAAAATCCCTCCAAAAGGAAAATAATAAGCAATATATCCCATAAAGAGAGATACCTTGTCGAAGTAAAGCAACAATCACGCTGAACGCGTAGGGTTACAGGAAAAATATTCCTCACGTAAGAACCCCCGCCACCACGGTACCTTCTGGCCAAAGGATACTAACATAGGACGATGAATGTTCCACCAAAGGTTGAAAAGATAAAAATACCTTAGCACCTAGTGATGAATCGAACGTGCAAATAATTAGACACAATACGTCTACATATATATATATGAATTTAAAGGTACCATAATAGAGTTACCAAAAGAAGACTAACGCACCCCAAAAGTTGCAGGTGACAAAGGTCCGACAGTTACAAATAACAGAGCATTGTTTCAAAAGAAAGGAGACAAAGAAGGCCCCTCAGCTGGGGGCATAATACAACAAAGGAGTTCGGTTAAAAACGAAGTCAGCATAACACAATCAAGGATAAGGAATACGAGGAAAGGCGACACCCTCCGCTTGGATCTCAGCCTCCGCAAAAGCATTGTTGATATAATCGATGGCAGAATGCTTAAGCCGCGCCTCCATCTCAGAATCCTGAGCTGACATATCAGAAGCCGACTTCTGATGAAGCTCCATAAGCTGAGCACTAAGTTGATCGTTAGCTCGCTGAAGAGCCTCAGCCTTAAATTTAGCAGCAGCATCAAACTGGCGAGATATTTCCAACTGGGATATCTGACCCTCGAGGTTGCAGATCTTAGCATTTGCACCCACCAACTGATCTTGGAGACCTACGAATACGAAGGATATTAGAGACAATGCAAAGCAACTAAAGATAGGAGGAATATTACGAAGGGAATAGTCATTCTAAGCTACCTCCGGCATGGATATGAGACTCTTATAAATTATGCTGAGCTTCAGCAAGGTCCACCTCAGCCGTATCAAGATCATCCAAAAGGGTATCCCTTTCAGTCCGAAGATCTTCAACATCTATGCGGAGCGACGCATTCTCAGAAGATAAAGCTCGGTACACATTCTCTAACTCTTCAAATCTTTTTACTAAGGATGCATGAGACATAGAAGAAGGCACGGAGCCGGCGTCGACAAGCTTGTTCTTAAGGGAGAAGACCTCGGAGGTCAATACATTACGCTCTGCAATGACCTTGGCTAAAGAAGCGCAAGCATCTTCAAAATCAGCATGATATTTCTTACGAATAACTTCTTGAGCAGAGAGACGTCTCTCAACTAAGGCGATATCCTCCTTTTTCTTTAAAATAATACCTTATTTCCATCTAAGAGCTTCGTCACACTCCTTACGAAGCGCAACCATCTGCTTCACTAAATCAGCATTATGGGCAGACTCAAGAGAAAGTTGGGCCTCATTATGAATTGTCACATTCATCAACCTATCAGACTTCTTTTGGTAATACCATACGTCGGAGGTTAGCTTAGCCACTTGATCTTGGATATATCTAAGTTCACTAGAACTACTGGATGGCAGACGAAGGTTGTCTAAGAACCATGCAACCACAAAGTAAAGATACAAGCTAAGGAGAAGGAAAAAACTAACCAATAGATTTGGAGGACTCAGTGGCTAAGGAAGAATCAGCAGCTTTACGACCCTCATCGGCAACCTTAGCAGCGTTATTAGATCTCTCAAGATCCAATAAGTAAGCTTCCAGAGACCTCTGCGTCTTCCTCAGGTCACCCTCCAACGAAGATATCCTAGCAATTGAAGCAGCATCACTAGACGAAGGTTGCTGAGCAATAGCAAGGGAATAATCTTGACGAGCACGCTCTAGCAGGGCACTCATATGAGTACACTTAGCCCTATATACCTTAAACAAGGTATAACTAACATCGATTTGCTTGCAGAGCTGCAAACAAAGCAGTATGAGAGCAAGCGAGGGAGTAAATCGAGAAGAAAGGCGACAAAGTAGGAATCACTTACTGAGAATGCTGAGAGACGAGGGAGAAAACTGGCATAGGTATACATAAAAGCTTCCATTTCTTGAATGTTACCCCGACGGATCTCACCAAAGCTTTAAATAGAGCGAAGACAATCAGGATCAAAGAACAAGTCTTTGGCAGCACGGTACTGAGCAGACAAGACATCCAACTGCGAAGATATCTCAAAAGAACTACCAAGATGATGATGGTCAACTCCAACAACAAAGGTAACCTTGGAATTACGAAGGATGGCCTCAAGAATAGCATCATTAGAGCTACCTAAGCTCAAGCTCTCCGACATTCGACCTTGGATAGACTCAGCAACTACTCCCTCATTTGTTTGCACGCGAGCAAGGGGCACGACAGCTGAACCCTCACCACGACGGAGGGATGGCATGGTGGAAGATCTAGGAACAGAAGGAATAGCCTGAGAGCCTCCCAAATTCATATCACCAGCAGAAGGAAGATTTCCCAGTATGGCCCAGTCTGAAGACGAAGGTGGAACTCCAACAACTTTGCTAGCAGGGGCAGTAGAAACAGACCAAGCAATCCCTAGTGAAGCAGGAGCAGCATCGAAGGAGAAGCTGGCTAGTGAAATCACAACCTGCTTCTTCTGCTGAGAATCTGAGCTACCGGCCCTCGCTGAAGGGGCAACATCCTTAGCAAATGAACCGCTATATTGGAGGGAAGTAGCGGGAGATGAAGGAAGGCTCTTTGAAGCTACAACAACATCTCCAGCAGTATCAGAAACGGTGGGAAAAGCCTTGCAGGGAGCAGAAAGCGAAGGCATCTTCAATGACAACGTAGGCACATGCGCTTGAATACTAATAGGCTCGATCAACTGAGGACCGGCACCAGCAGGGAGGTTATCACCCTCAACGGAAGCAACTTGGACTGGGATAGGGTTATCCTTGGCAAAATCCTCTTCAATGTCATCCAAGTGAGGACTAAAGCCAGTATCCTCGATATCCTCCATATCTTCGTCAACAGGTTCCTCAACGGCGGCCTTAGGGTCATCGTCCAAGGCATCAAGATCAACCACGATCTTCAGCTTTCCCTTCCTCCGAGAATACTGCAAATAAACACATGCAACAGCTAAGAATCAGGGGCAAGGTACTAAGGAATATATAAACACAAAGGTATGATCCTTACCTCCGCAGGTGTACCAGACGAAGCCTTCCTCTTCCTAGTCATGGTGGCTACGGAATTACCAGCAGAGCCTTGAGCAGTCCCAGCAGAAGAAGCAGGGTAAGACTGGAAGCCATCGAAATAAAGACGCTAAAGTTAGCAAAGATACCATAGCAGACGAAGCTATCTAAGCAGGACAAAGGCGCTACAACAAGGGTACCTCGTGAGAAGCAGCAGGATTGAAAACCCAAGGCTGATAACCATCATACTTCTCAGGCAGAGAACGAGCTGAGCGAGGAACCGAAGGGTCCGCAGTGGTAAAACCATAGGACCAAGGACCAACCACACGAAGGGGAGTACGAGCCCATCGTTCATCATGATCAAGACGAATGCGGTCAGACTTTGGCAGAGACAGCCTAGCGGAGTATGAGATCGTAGTCAAACCGGTCTTGTCAATTTTCTCCATCAAACGAAGGCTGTTACCTTCCCTAATCTTCCTAGAAGTAACATGGATGCGACGAGGGCCAACGCTCCAAGGAAGAAGGTTAGTCTTTTGAATAGCATCATCATAGGTAGTATTGAAGTTGGCGGGAGTATAGTCTTCTCGCTTAGATCTCCCCTCAGCAAAGGGATCATAAGACTCCAAGGTGGTCATGCCCCTACTACGGTACCAACATTCACGAAGGGCACTCCAGTAATTACCAGTATATTGATAGATTCCTCGAACTTGAGTCTTGTTCGCCGGGTCATCCTTATCGATAAGACATCATAATAAAAAGAATCATTTCTACTATAAAGAGTAAGAAACATACCAGCGGCCAGCTGACCAACACTAATCAAAAGGTTGTTCTCATCGTTAGGAAAATCTCGAATGAGAGACTCGGTGAGGATATCAGGTCCGTTAACAAAAAAGATCTCAAACTTGTGAAGACGGAAGTTCTTTGCAATCTCAGCAACGGACAAGTGACCGTAGCCACCTTTGTCACGTAATTGAAGCCTATGTAGCTCATAATTAGGAGGAGGAGGAGGAGGAAGATCTTCAACATAAAACTCTTCAGCCCCAGACTCCGCGACCTCCTCAACAACCGTAGATATATCAGCAATCGCAGGCACGTCAGTATCCTCAGGAGGAGGGGATGGCGTAGCATCAGGATGATCCATCCGCGAAGAAGGATCAGTCGACGAAGAAACCCTCGACCCTTTACGCGTAGGTTTCTTCGGAATCCTCATTATACCTAACACCATCAGGAAAAACTTCATCATCAACAATGGCGGCAGAAAAATTACGTTACCTCCAAAAGGCAAATAAAGGGGCAGAAACGGGAAATTTTGGGCATGGGTTTTATAAACCAACCAAAAAGACCCGTTCGAACATATCATGATGCAAAAGAGAAAATCTTTGGTCAGACGACCAAACTGGCAGGCGAAGAAACAATCATGGAAAAATTAACATCAAAAGCCAAATTGGAACAAAACCCAAGTTCCCAATCATCACAAGCAGTTAAGAACGAGCGAAAATTCTCACGTGCAAGTATAACAATAACTACAAGAAGAAAATCATGATCGAAAGTGAGTATCACTTACTTGTACGATCGACACAGTGAAGCCAATGTATGAGGAGAATCGAAGAAGAAAACAGGAGGAAGAGCAGTTAACAGCAGAAGAACATCTCCGCGAAAGTGATAGAGAGCGAAAGTTCGGAAGAAAAGAAGGAAAGGGAGTTAATGAAATTCCCTTCTCTTTGTTCTCCTCTTATAGGCGGCTGTGGAAAATCCAAATTTTTTTTGGATGTCCCGAAATTCAACGAGAAGTTATTGCATGAAAGGACATGTAGGGCCACCCAATCGGTACGTGCAAAATTGGCGGCGTAACGGAAGTTTCCTTCCACTTCTACCAAACGGCAGAAGATGAAAGAAAAGGGGCAAAATGTGAATACCAATATTTTGCAGAGCACGTGTCACGATCTTAGTGGCCGCATACGTGTCTAAAATTGTATAACCTTCGCTAGACAGAGGATCCTGAGTAGCAAGGGATACCTCCGCAGATCTGCTTTATATCATCCCAAGAGAAAGGATGTGAACGGTCAAGATAAAGGAAGAAAAAGGATAGTCTACATAGGATCAGCTGGCAAAGGGACAAGGGTAGATGACGCATCCAATCAGCATTAAATGCTCTGATTCTTATCTACACGCATGAGTCAAAGCACGTGGAGAGAGGAAGCGTGTCAGAACCCGATTGGCGGAAGCAAGCGGTGAACGAAGGTACAACGCGCATTGAGGCTGGGTAGTTCCCAAAGGAACGTGGGTCAGATGAGGTGGCAAGATACAACTGGAAAAGCATGCGGTGGACGAAGGTACCACTGGTACGGAAGGTATATCAACAGACGATGGACCCAGAGGCAGCAAATATATACCAGGAGCAGAAGGGGCTATAAATACCAAGCTTCATTCAATATCTAGGAGAGAAGATCTAGTCTTAAGCTTATACCTCTTTAATGTTTAGAACTTAAGTAGTTACTTCAACTTGAGTTCTCTCTATTACTTTGGGAAGCATTTAAGATCTTTGTAACCACCACATACTTAATACGATTCTATCACTCATTACCCCGTGGACGTAGACAAATGTCGAACCACGTTACATCTTGTGTCTCATGATAACTTAGAGGCTTTTACATTACTCTTATGTTCTTTGTTATTATTGTGATCTTAGATACCATTTATTGCTTAGCTTAATCAGTTCAACAGAGGTATTGATACTCCTTAGTATCAGATCCTTTGAGATGTACACATCACGTAGGCTACGGGAAAACGAGTCGTCACACATTCCCCTCTTTTTGGGTTTTCTTTTGAAAATCCAAGTCCGTCTAGGGCGCCTTTTAGAATTCAAAATATGTGGTTATCCCATCCAGGTTTTATGCATTTGGTGGCGGATAATTGTAAAATGAGGCTTGATGGTGCGCCTCCTTTTGTTTTTGTTAGCAAATTGAAAAGGTTGAAGGAGGCGTTGAAGATATAGAATAAAACGATCTTTGGTGATGTGCAATTTCGTTTGAAACAAGCTGAATTAAGATTGGAAATCGAGAATGATCTTCTTGATTAAGATCCGGCAGATGAGTTCCAGTTTATAAAGGTTGCGGGTGCTAGAAAAGTTGTTGACGATGTGAGAACGGAGTTAGTGATGATGCTTAAGATGAAATCGAGAGTAACTTGGTTGGAGGATGGTGATCAAAATACTCGAGTTTTTCACAATAGCATTCGTATGAGGAGGAGCCAAAACACTATCTCGGAACTAAAAATTTCTACTAACACTACATTGTTTTTGCAGGATGAAATTAAGGACTACATTGTCAATCATTACAAAGATAAATTCAATGGTGGTGATGTTATTATTGACCCAAATCTGTTTGAAATTGAACATGAAAGCATGAAGGTTTTTTTAGTATCTCTAGAGGTTTTCGTCAAGGTAATCCTTTTCCGCCTTTGATTTTTGTGCTTATTGAAGATGTTTTAAGTCGTAATCTCTCTAAATTGTTTGCAAAATGAAGTATGCATGCTATGGTTAGAAATAAGGGCATTGGGCCTACACACCTTCTTTTTGCGGACGATATTCTTATTTTCTGCAGAGGTAATCTTCATAGTCTTCCAAATTTAATGATCTTGCTCAGTATGTATCAAAAGGCCTCTGGCCAAAGTGTTAACCGTGCCGAGAGTAAATTTTACTATGGAGGTGGCACATCCTCCCGAGCTATTGCTATCTCAAATTATTTGGGCATGGGAAGAGCTTTATTTCCGGACAGATATTTGGGAATTCAATTGAAGCCTGGCATTGTGCACCACATTCATGTTAGTTAGGCAAGTGGTGGAGAAGATTGTGGACAAGCTGACCGGTTGGAAGGGTAAACTTTTATCTTTTCAAGCTAGACTTGTTCTGATTAGATCGGTGATTTCTAGTTATTTTATTCATTCTATGGCTGTATATAAATGGCCATGTACTATCATTAAGCAGGTGGAGAGGGCCATTCGAAATTTTCTTTGGTCTGGCGATGCTGAGAAACGTAAGTATTTTACGGTTCTTTATGATTCTTTGTGTGTCCGAAGCATGAAGGTGGCATGGGCATTAAGAAATTGTTGGATGTCGACAAGGCCATGCTTATGAAGTGCATTACTATCCGTGACTCTGAAAAGATTGGGCCAGATTTTTGAAGGCCAAGTACTTCAAAAGAAATGACAATTTGATTGATCATAAATTGGGTTCTACTGTTTTCCCTGGAATCAGATTGGTTTACAATTTTGTGCAAAAACATACACGATCAATTATTGGTGACGGCAACAATACCTCCCAATTTTTTGATAATTGGTGTGGCGATTATTCGACTGCGAAGAAACTTGACATCACTTCTAAAGGCCATAATGATTTTGAGGCTAAGGTTAGTGATATTATTGTTGATGGTTCCTGGGCCATTCCTCAAAAAACAAGGGATTTGATGATTCGGTGTAACATTGATGTTGAAAACTTGCCTGTTATTGCTGGTGGTGCGGATTATAAACTTTGGGATTTGGATAGTAAAGGTGTTTTCTCAGTTAAGTCTGGAAAGGATGCTATTAGAACGCCTCCTGAAGTTTTGCCTAGTGTTGTCTTGTTTACTAGGCCAGTTGTGCATCCTACTTTGAGTGTACAATATTGGAAGATTTGTTCCAAGCAGTGTTGCACGAGTGATGATGACGTTATTAAGAAGACTGGTAGGAGCATGCCGTCGATGTGCCGCCTATGTAGGAAGAGTGACGAATCTATTAGCCATATTACTTGGCATTGCAGGTTTGCTAAGAGAATTTGGGCTTGGGCGGCAAATATTTTTAACCTGCAACCAAATGAAGATTTGGTGACCTCATATAAGGCTGCAAAAGGACGAAGCAGAATGATCAAAGATTTGTGGCTGGTTGCTAATCTGGCAATTGTCACGGAATTGTGGAGGTTGCGTAATAAAGTCTTTTTTGAAGATATTGCGGCGCAATGGCTTGGTTTTAAAGGCATAGTTTATCAAGTAATTCGTGATAACTCAATCAGAATGAAGGGCCATATGTATAACAATATGGAAGAGTTACGCATCTTGAATTATTTCAAGGTGCAGCATATGTCGTACAAAGTTTCTACTCCAATAGAGGTTAGTTGGTCTCCACCTGGTGTTACTTTTCTTGATGCCAATGCAGCAGTGTTCAGAGTTCTTTGTGTTGGCCTTGGTTGGCAAACTAATTATTATGCGCGAAGTGTGTGCTGTAATCTATAGTGTGATGCTATCCAAGAGATGGAATGTGAAGAATATTTGTGTTCAATCGGATTCGATGAGTTACATTCAAGCTTTTTAGAAGGGTGAGATGCCATGGCAGTTAATGTCGAAGTGGAGACTGGCGAAGAATTTTTACAATCATATTCGTTATATTCATAGCTATAGAGAAGCTAATTTTTCAGCTGATGCTTTGTCCAAGCAAGCGTGTTTGCTGGCCGAAGATATTTTTGAGTTTTATGAGGGAAGGACGGGTTTTATTCTATATGTAGAATGGCCTGACGAGGTATACTACCTCTTCAATTAGGCTAGATTAGTAGGTGGCCTCACGAGTCACGGCTAGCTTCTGGTGTGGCCTAGCCAGCCCATGTACAGTTTTTGCTTTTTTATTTAATTTTATCGACGGAGGAAAAAAAAGAGTAGCTCAAAAGACACATACAATTTGTGCTTCGACGCTTTGCCCAATACAAATAGATACAAGTACCTTAAAAAAAATCATGTGTCAGCACTTAATGATACAGAAATATATGGCCCGATACGGCAAACTATGCTCTAAAGTCTAAACACGCATCGCCCACATTATTACTAGTATTACTGTAGTACTATCGTATTATCCTCTATTCCTCTCTGAAATCGAGACAATGGAATATGATGTAAAGCCCAGTATCAATACAGAAAAAAATGTCATCCATGAGCATAGAAAATACAAGACTTCAGCTCCGTGAGCACCACAATGTGGCGACTGTCATGTCATCCCAACTAGGTTGGCACCACAACCACCAATCATTTGCAGAATCAATAGAAGCCGAAACAAACTCCAGAAAACATTACAGGAGTGGTCGGACTCTCGTTGTCATCTGTAAACGAAGCGATTAGACGAGTGGAAGGCTGATTAACTGTTACTTCCCTGAAATGATTCACCATGCATTACTACTTTGCTTTGGGTATTTTCAAAACAAAAATTGGTTCTGTTATTCATATATTCACATAAAATCATATGTTCGAAAGAGTAACTTTAAAAGAACAATTGATTAAACATCTTAATATAGTAAGTGGATCTTGTATAAATTAGTTACCTCTTTATCGCTATCACCCAGCTTGGTTGTCTCCATGCGATGTAACTAACATTCTAAACACAAGTGCATGCCACATAATAATCTACTGACATGATTTTGGAGACCATCAATACTCATCATATCTGCAATTAAAGTGTCATCGAAAGATAAATTTTCAAGCAAATAATCATCTAAAACTAATAAGCTATTTCAAAAAGAAGTAAAATCCAAGTATAACCAACGTAAGACAATGGATCAAAGAGGAGAAACAGAGAGAGAAGGGACCTGTTCGTGTCGGTGGCATCTAATATCAATTCTTCAAGAGAGGTAAGAGTCTTGAGATCGAGATCATAAGGTACCGACTTCTTCAATTTCGTGCACCTGAAGATGGTTAATTTCCGGAGAGAAGTGAACGACCGTAAGTCCGGAAGTAATGTTAAAACAGGACAATGACTCAAAAATAATGAGCGGAGAGAATTGCTGGTATTATTGGAGTTGGAGTTGATTTTGGGACATGCACCATCCTTGTCGTGGTAGTTATGTAGATAATCATCATCTTCAACAAAACCTTGAAACTTAGAGCAGCCATGGATATATAGTTGTTGAAGATTCGGAGTAATGTTCTGGAGAAGTACGCCAAGTGGGATACATGTTAAGTCTGGAGAATCTCTTATAACAATGGATGTGAGAGAGGTAAGTCTTCCAGTAGTAAAGATTGAGGTTACTGTCTTGTCGTTGGTGTCTTCTAATATCAATTCCTTAGGAAAAGGAAATGAGTTCGGTGTGCTTCTCAGTTTTGGACATCCCTCAATAACTAGATTCTCAAGGGAAGGAAATATTGAAGTATAACTTGGAAGAGGAGCAACCCATTCTTCTAAATTTTCCATTTGACAGATCTGCAACACGATTAATGAAGGAAATAATGATACTGTGGTAGTATATGCAGCACTGCCACTTTCTTCTTCTTTTTCTTCTTGCTGGTAATAAAATTCTTCACCTAAACACTTCACTGACTCCATATAACGAATGTAAAAAAACTCAAGACATGGGAGCAGACCAAGAGCTGGTAGCTTCCCACATCTATTGCAACCCCAAAGCCTTATTTCCACTATATTTGGAAGGCAATTGGACGAAATCATCCATTTCGGAAACTTTGAACCTGGAAAACCAAATATTCTCAAATCTCTCAAACTAGTGCAAGGTTCAAGACCCTCCAACACCTCATCAAATGCCATTTCATCTACTGTCAACTCTCTCAGATTTGGACTAGGTTCGAGACCCTCCATGACTTCATCAAACACCATTTCATCGTCCTCGTCCAAAATGGACCCCCAGTACATAAATCATGGAGGTTTATCTTATCTTTTAACTTTGCTCTCTCCGCGTCAATACCACCTTTCACAAACTCCAGATAGCAAATTGTTAACTCTCGCAGAGAATTTAGATTGGCTAGTTCTATAATCCCACTATCAGCTGCGTCACCACTACTAGAGATGGTTTCTCGGTTCCTCACCACATAAGATTCTAGCACTTCAAGGCAAGTAAGAGTTTCTACGCCTCTAGGCATTTCATCTTCGTTCTCCCTCCAATGCTTAAGAATCCTTAATTTGGGTAAATTTCTAATTTCTTTGGGAAGCTCACAGTTTCCAAATTGGATTATTTCCAAATCGCAAAGGTTTCTAATGCATGACTCAGGGCAATACTTTGATCTTTGTATGCGACAAATCCAGGCATCTTAGCCGTGTCAGTGCTCCAACTTCTCTAGGAAATGCTTCTAACTTGCTACAATCTCCAAGTTTCAACTCTCTTAGATATTTCAAAGACCCAATATTCAGAGGTAATTCTACTAAACTTCTGCAACGATATAAATCTAATGTCTGCAAATTAGTAAGCTGAACGACACCATCAGGTAGCTCTACAATATCCGAACACGAGAGATTAAGGTGCTTAAACATCTTCAGAGACCCAATGCCTACGAGGATCTTCCTAACATTTTCACATCCATGAAGCACCAGTGTCTGCAAGTTGTAAAGTTGATGGATGGATATATCATGCCCTTCTTCAAAAATACAATCAGAGAGGTCAAGGTACCTCAAATGCTTAAGCTTGATTACCATAGATTGGATGGCAAGAGAAGTATGCCGACGAAGCAAACAAACTACTCGCAGATTCTTGCCATAAAGTAAATGTTCACCCAAATTATCATTACCAAGGGAAAAAATGGACCTCAATCTTTTTGTTTTCTCTAAGATTTTTGAAAGCGTTTCTGAATTTTGTTCGTCTAAAAGTAACTGCAAACGACGACTTTCATATATAGATCCCCTTTTGCTGGAATTGACAGTCTTGATATCATGAACACCATTGACACTCTGGGCAAGATCATGTACTAAGTCATGCATCTTGCATGCTTTTATACCCCCTAACTTATTCTTTCTGACATCTTGCAAAAATGAATTGGCCAATAAACAATGGAAATAATCATTGCCAACATCTTCCGGTGACATTTGATTCCCACCATGAGGTGGATGAAGAAACCCTACAGCCATCCATAGTCGAATCAAAGTTTTTCTCTTAATCTTCCAATCTTTGGGGAACACGGAGCAATAAGAAAAACAAAGTTTTAAATGCGAGGGTAATTTGTCGTAGCTTAATTTCAATATAGATATGATTTTAGTTTTGGCATCTATCGTCTTCAAACTATCATGAACAAGTACAGACATCCACTCAATTTCCGTGTTATGCAAGCGCAAAACATTACCGAGAACATTTGCAGCTAATGGTAAGCCACCACATTTTCTTGCAATTTTCTCTCCTAGGCATGTCATGTTTGGAGTCTCTTACCTAGAGAAAATGCTTTGGCCTTGATAATAGACCAACAAACACTATCAGGCAAGTTTTCTAACATGTATGGCCGGACAACACCTCCGACAATAGACGCAACTTTGTTGCTGCGTGTAGTGACTAAGACTTTACTCCCCTGAGCACCAACACTTAGCAAACCTTGAAGTGTTTCCCAGTCTTAAGGATTTTCACTCCAAACATCATCCAGTACTAATAAATATTTCTTGTTTCTCAACTCTTTTTGAAGTATTCCAATCAAGACAGTGACATTTGAAAAATTATCACACTTGCTATTTGTTACTGACTCAATTATGTGTGTTAAGATTCTTTTGATACCAAAATCATCAGATACACAGACCCAAGCTCTGGTCTCGAAGTTTCTCATAATGGATTCATCTTTATAGACCAACTGAGCAAGTGTACTTTTTCCTAGTCCACCCATACCCACTATGGATATGACAGGACATTTTTCTTGCTGGCTAGGATTTAAGAGGGATGAGGAGGATCGTGTGCTCGGTGTAGTTAACATCTTTATTATGTTTGATTTATCATTATCTCTTCCTAGGACACTTGATATATCTACAACGGATGAATTAATCAGCCTGTTTTCTTGCATGTTATTATAATTACAAGTGTTACCATCCGAAGTAGACATTTGAAAGTGAAATTTTGCCATTTCACCCGAAATTTCATCCAGGCTTTTGTTAATATTTCTGATTTTCTGAGCCATCTTGAAATGAAACGCAAGTGGGTTGGAGGATGAAAAAAATTGTCCTACCTTATTCCCCTGGCCACACAGGATTTAGTTATTCAAGATAGAATTTAAACACAAAATTGGTTAAAAACACCAAAATCAACAATTTTCGGGTGAAATGGACAGTTAGATTTTGATACTGTTTAAATGGACAAAAATGTAAAAATAGACAGGATGTAACCAGTTTCATCGTACCCATTTTCAAATATTTTTTCTTATTTTTAATTTAGACATGATGTATCCGGTTTCATCCTTGCTATTTTTTAAATTTAAGCTAGGATGAATCCATTTTCATCCTTGTTATTTTTTTTTGATCATTTCACCCAAACTATTTTTTACTCGTCCATTTGAACCGTGATTTAAAAATATATGGACAAATGACCCATTTTCCGAAATTTAAAGTAAAATATCCTTGATTTCTTTCTAGCGGAAAAGAAATGTAAATGCGAAAAAGGAGACAATTGTTCGTTATGATGCAAGTTGTCGAGTGAGTCGAAGTAAAATGCATTGAACGACGAATATGCAGCATGATTAAATTTAGCACCTTTTGGGCTGTTTTCTTTTATCTGGTGGGCGGAAAGTGGCCGAGTAAATTAAAGTAAGGATATGAGTATAATATTAATAAGAAAACGTGATGCTCATGAGTTCTTTGGCATTTCCGCATCTCGCATCCTTTCGTCTGGCAAATTGGTCTGGATCATAAGAAAGTAATATTATTGATGCATTAAAAATGCAACTGTGCTAGATGCACCCAAGTTTTCCACTTCGGTTTGCACCGAGCTCTAATAGGATGGTGGGCCCGTAATCCCTGGAGCTTAGCAGGTGTGCACCGTTTCGGTGTATCTATCACTCTTGTTAAAAATAACAAAAAGTCGAGAAAGAAACAACACATACAAGACGCAATGCATGTTCCTACTCAAGTCCCGAGGGGCGGGGCCCACTAGGATCCACGAATTAAAAAAAAAACTGTTGTTTTTTGAGCGGTTTGTTTAGAATCGTTGTAAAAATAAATAAAAAGAAGATAATGCTTGATTATTATTTTCGAATAAAAGAAAAAAAAAATCATTAAACAACGAGTTACAAATTGAAGTGGGAGTAATTAAGGATTAAATTGATAAATTTGTAAGTACATTTTTTGATCGGTTTTTTTTTTCCGCCAAACTTGCACATTTTCGTTTATGTTATTTTTTTATTTTTATTTTGATCATCAAAGCATAAGTATTTCATTCCACAAGAAACGTTTACGTGATGGTTTTAAAGAGAAACAAGTACATCATAACTTGAAACAAATACAAAGAAAGATACAAAACGTAAATAAATCGCGAAGAGAAAGGGCGATTTACCACGATAGCACCCAAATCTGTACTATGAGATTGGAGAACAAATGGTATTCGAAATTATAATTCAACCATTTTGATAGCTTATCTTCTTGGAAAAGAGATGCTCCTATGACCGAGGAGTAATATGCCCAAAATTCTTCATGTGCAGCGACTAACCCGAACCCTGGATCTATTTTTCCTGATGAAGAAGAAATTGATCTTCGCTCATGTCGAATCGCAGATGTACTTTTATCAAGAAAACCAAACACGAACAAATTGGTAAAAAAAAACATTATAAAAGTGTAGATAAAATCGCCCAAATAGCGAAGATATAAATCGCTCTAATAGCGAAGAAATTATTCGACAACGAAAATAACTAAAACTAAGAAATCTTTGCTCAGATCTAGCCTCTAAAGGACTAGATCTGAACAAAGGAAGATGAAGAAGTTGATGAGTTTTCTCTAATTTTTGAGAAGAGAGCGAGTTTTCTTTCCTTCGTTTATGTTAGCTAGTGCACAATTTGTACTCGACCAGGAAATAGATAGTTGGGAGATTTGTAGTTTCATTTGGAAAATAATGTTGTTGGGTAATATCTTAGCAAAAGGTAATAAGCTATATAAAAAGGCTTTTCTTAAATGTGGCCCACATTTTTATTAACTATAGCCCAAAAAATTTAAGCTAAAATGAAAAATCAAAGTTACCAAACACATCTTAATTGTTTTATTTAGAATTCTACTTCTTCCCCAAAATCAAAATGTAAACCCTAACTTTTTCGTTTTTAGATCTAAACTGAATATACTTAAATTTATTTCTAGTTGTTCTCTCATTATTCTTGCAAATTTCCCATTATGAACCTTAATTTTTACTTTTTCCCCAAAACAAACTAAACTCAACTTTTCACATTTTCTCTCAAATGATGTTAATTTTTCCTAAAATCATGATATTTTTCCTAAATCATGATTACAACAATATGGATTGAGGTTATATATTCGGATTACTCTCTTAAAAATTCTCCACAACAATATCAATCGAAAACCGATATGAAATCAACTAAGGTTTTGATTCTTTTCCAAAAAATTAAATTTCTAAAACTCCATAAGCACTATTATTCTATAAAATAATTCTAAGATGATATTCTTTCCTCCCAATCATGATTACATTGAGTATTCTTAAAAATCATCAATTATGCCATAGATCTTACATAACTTTAATTATGAAAATTATATAATTAACTTTGTTTTATTTGTTTGATTTAGGGATTTGATAATATATTTTGGTCTATATATAAAAATTATGTATAATTTTATGGGTTATGTTAATAATTATAAGAATTCGTTTGGTTAGATTAATGATTTATTTTATGTGGGTTATAATTAATAAAAGCATGAGCTATATTTAAGAAAAACCTATAAAAAATGGCATGTAAACCAAATTAAGTCAGGACGTACATTGGATCTCATTGATCAACTCAAGCTCAAAGTTTAATTAGTTGCATCTGAACTATAAACGGCTTTAACTAAAACATGATAGTTTCCCTTAAGTTACTGATGATGAACAATGAGCCGAGAGACTTTTAATTTGTCTCTCTTCTGCTTATTCTCCCTTGCCTCCAATTTAGTCGATGCATTGTAGCTTTCACTATTGTGCATGGCTGCCATCCGAACTAGGTTGACACTGCAACCACCACCAGTAATTTGTTGGGGGAAAAGAATCCGAAGCAACCCCGAGAAACATTATAAAAGTGAATATTGATCTCTCAAATAAAATGACTGGTGAGACGGGAAGGTGTCAGACTGACTGTTTCCGCTTTGAGATTTTTTTTTGAAGCATACAATTTATTATAATAAATTTAGTTTACAACTTGTCGTGGGTATGTGGTACCCACAGAGTCTTGAAATAAAATGTGATTGATAAAGGATGGGATTGCCTGGTCCCAAATTTTGGTTGAAAGATTTCCTGTCTGGCTTCCACCCGCTGCATGGTTTGTCAATTCGTCCGCTGCTTGATTTCCTTCCCTGTAGTTGTGTTGTATAGCGACCTGCGGGATTTTCCTAAGTCTCATTTTTATTTCTTCGATCATTCCTGCTATGTGCCAAGGTGGCGATGTAGTTGATGTGATGAACCTCATGAGGTTTTCCGAGTCTGTTTCAAATAGGATTCTAGTCCATTGTTTCTCCGATGCTGTTCTTGAAGCCAATAATAAGGCCCATGTTTCTGCAGTTAGTGCTGTCGTAATTCCTAGTGGTTGAGTCATAGCTATTAATGTTCGTGCATCAGATTCTCTACAGATGAATCCAGCTCCTGCAAATCCCGGATGTCCTCTGGCTGCTCCATCTGTGTTAATCTTAATCCAGTTGATATTCGGAGTGGACCAACCTACCAATATTGTTGATGTTCTTTTGTTTGTTATTGTGTTGTTGAATGTTGGTGTATCTCCTGGTATGATTGGTGGTGAAGCGTGTAGTTCCCAAAAAAATTCTTGTTGTAGTTTTTGTGTCCAGGCTACGATTTCTTCTGAAGTTGTTTGTTTTTGTTGGTAAATTAGATCATTTATGGATAACCATAGGGTCCAAAATAGGAAACAGACTGAGGAGATTATAAATGTTGATGTTGGATGCTGGAGGATTTGGGATATGGTTGTTTGAGGATTTAAAGTGAAGTTCGGGTTGGGGTTGGTGTTTGGTGAATTTTGAAGTTGGTTGAATAATATGTTCCAGGAAGAAGCCGCTGTTGGAAAATGAATTAAAAGGTGGTCTGCTACTTCCGTATTAGTATTTCATCTAGGGCATATGTCTGAGTTGGTCAAATGGATTCGATGTAAGAGAGAGAAGGTCGTTAATCCTTCATTAATGGCTTTACACAAGAAAAGCCGAATTTTTGGTGGACATGGTAAGGTCCATAAGAATTTGGTAGGTGGTAGAGGTGTGTGGGTTGGTTGACCATGGGTTACACATTTGTATCCTGAAGATGGGGTGTAGCTTCCCGATTTTGAGTGCGACCAGATAATTTTATCTGGAGTATTGTTTTGGGGTAGGTGGATGTTGATGATTTTCTGAATTGTTGGGTTGGGAAAGGTGTTCAATTTTTCATGATTCCAGGAGTGGGATATTGGGTCGATGATATCTGCTACCATTTGGACTGGGTAGCATTGCGTTGGATCGAAATTGGTAGAGTGTGGAATCCAATTAGCCTCTATCGGAGTTGATAATCCATTTCCAATATGATGGAAAATTAAGTTTTGAATGGTAGGGATAATTGATGCGAATTGTCTCCATTGAGGACTAGAAGAGGAAGGAATGGTAATGCTTGCTTGTAGAATTGGTTGTTCATTGAGGTATTTTGCACTGAAAATACTTCCGCATATAGAATTAGGTTGTTCATGCGAATTCCAGATTCCTTTCAATAGAAGGGTTGTATTATGATCACTGCTTTTCCTTATCCCTAATCCTCCTTCAGCTAATGGCTTTGTTGTTTTATCCCATCCTATAGGGTGTAGTTTTTTTGTCGTTGAGTCATGTCCCCAGAAAAAATTCCTGGTTATACGATCTATTTGTTTGTGTATATTTTTGGGAAGTTTTTGTGTTTGCATTATATGATTTTTGGTAGGGGTTAGGGATGTTTTGATGAGGAGGAGTCTTCCTGCTGGGGTTAGGCATTTTGTCATCCATCCTTTTGCTTTTCTAGCCAATCTTTGTAGGAGAGGAGCGAAGGTGTGATTTGCTGCTTTTCCTTGTTTAAACTGTATGCCTAGATAGGTTGGCGGTTTTGATGTGGTCGGCATATTAAAGAATTGTTGAAGATAACTTTTTTGAATGGATCTAAATTAGTATGGTGGATGATTACTGATTTGGCAGTGTTAATTAATTTCCCTGCAGAGGAGCTATAGGCATGTATAAGTGTTTTAAGGTGATGGTTACTTTGAGTTGACGCTTTAAAAGTTATCAGAAGATCATCTGCATACATTAGGTGAATTATGGGAGGTGCTTTTTGTGAAATGTTAATTCCTGGAACTAATTTTTGGTTTTGAAGGTTTCCCAGGTTTGTGGATAGGATTTCAGCACAGATGATAAAAATATAAGACGACAGTGGGTCTCGTTGTCTGATGCCTCTACTTGGGGTGATGTATCCATGAGGTGTACCATTAATTTTGATGGAGCAAGTAACTGTTGTGATGCACATCATAATGTAGGCTATAAAGGCTGATGGGAATCCAAGTTTTGTGAATGAAGTTTTGATGAATCCCCAGTCTAGGCTGTCATAGGATTTTTGGATATCTAGTTTGAGATCTATTTTTGGATCTTTGGTGGGTTTTGAGGTTCTAATGTTATGAAAGAGTTCTCCAGCAATGGCTATATTGTCGTGTATTGATCTTTGCAGAACAAAAGCACTTTGGAAAGGGCTTATTAAAAAGGGGAGAATAGGTCTAATCCGGTTGACTAATATTTTTGAGATGATTTATATGTGACTTTGCAGAGTCCTATTGGCCTGAATTGTGAAGGTTTTGAAGGGTGGTCGACTTTAGGTATTAGTGTTATGTTTGTGTGATTCATGAGAGGGTGCATATTAAGGTTATTGAAGAAAGCTTTAACCATCGCTATCAATTGAGGGTGAGTTGTATCCCAGAAAACTTTAAAAAACTTACTTGTATAGCCATCTGGACCTGGAGCACTTTCAGAATTTATGGAGAAAAGTGTTTGTTTGATTTCTGCTGTAGTTACTTCCTTCGTAAGTTGGTCTGATTGTCTAGGAGTCAATCTTGGTCTGATGTTTGTGAATAGATCTTCATTTATTACTGTCGGTGGAGCCGTATATTGCTGAGAGTAGTGTTCTAGGATGAGTTGAATAACGTCTTCCTATTTGCTAATCCAGTTGTTTTGTGAGTCTTGTAGTTGTTGTATATTGTTACAAGCTCTGTGAATGGTAGCTTTAGTATGGAAAAAAGTTGTGTTAAGATCGCCCGATTGAAGCCACTGAATTCTAGATCTTTGTTGCCAATATGTTGCATGACATTGTAATAATTCTTCATGTTCTATTCTCAGTTGTTTTTCTTGAATCAGCCAAAGTTCTAGATCTGATCCAGTTTGGGAAGCACATTGGTGTTGGGCGTTCTTTATCTTGGCTGTTGATTCCTTGATCTTAGTTGGTAGGTGGCCAAAGGTTTCCTTGTTCCATTTTAGGAGAGTTTGTCCTGTTGTGATTAGCTTTAGCTGTAGGTTGAGAGAGGTTCATTATCTTGTTGTTGTTCCCAAGCCGATTCGACTATCTGTTTGAGTTGGGGATGAGAGAGCCAGAGGTGTTCGAATTTGTAATTTTTTGTTCCTTGCCAGTCTATTGCTTTCTTTTGTAGTATTATCGGGGCATGATCAGATGCTATTCTAGGAAGGTGAGTAAATGCTGCATGTGGGTTTGCTGTCCTCCATAGATGAGTTGCTAAAGCCCTATCTAATCTTTCTAGGATATTATCTTGCCATATTTGGTTGTTTGTCCAAGTGTATGGGTCTCCTCGGAATCCTAAATCTATAAAACCTATCTGATCCATTAGGGTGAGAAGAGGTTGAGATTGAGCAAATGTTACTTGCCTTCCTCCTTTTTTTCTGATTGATTTAAGACGTCGTTGAAATCTCCTATTAATAGCCAGGGTGTAGACGGGTCAATATTGTTGAAGATTGTTGGAAATTCTTGCCAAAGATTTTTCCTTATATCCGGATGTGGAGGGCCATAGATACCCATGAAGAACCATGGTTGTTCCGAAGGCGATGGTGTAACTTTTGTGTGGATGTAATTTTGAGATTGAAGTAATATTTGGATATTTAGATTATCTTCCCACATTAAGCAAATTCCCCCTCGTCTTCCAATTTTTGGGATATTGAAGTAATTATTGAATTGAAGGGATTGTGCTAATTTTCTTATGTGTTGATCGTTAGCAAGTGTTTCAGATAGAAATAGGATGCTAGGTTTTTGAATATTAACTAGTCCTTTTAAATGTTGAATTGAGGATGGTAGGTTTATGCCTTGACAATTCCAAGCAAGGATATTCATAGTGAATAGGACTAACTAGATTTGTGTGAGATATTTTTGGTGGGCTTTGCGGTCTGAGGTTAGGGAAGTTTAAGAAAGATTTTGAAGATAGGTTCAATGGGCTTTTGAAGAGATGGAATATTTAGGTTTAATAGGGCTTTAAGAGTAGAGAAGGCTTATTGAGGAATAAGAAAAGAAATGGTTAGACTAAGAATATGAACCTTTTAAGAGAAAGTAAATCACAAATCCAAGTGAAGGAGAAGGAAAAACTAGGGGATTTTAAAGGTGTTATATCAGCCAAACCAGTATTCTGATCAGTTGCTTATTAAACAGAGAATGCTTCAAAACAAACATTATACAAAGTAATTACTTATTACACAGAGAATGCTTCAAAACAAACACTATACAGAGAAGAAATATAGGATTGAATATAATAGATGTGAATACATTTTAAGCGTACAATATAGACTTATGTTTCAATATCACAATACAGACTTATATTATAAATACAATTTAGGTACCAAGCAGAGAGATGTGAATATACGTTAATAGTACAAAATAGACTTAAGTATCAAAATGAGAATATGTTAAAATCACAAGAATAGATCAATGAAAAGGATACTTTAGTTTTCTGGTAAAATTAAGATGGTTTGTAACACTATAAATCAGAATTCAGAAAACAGGACAGATTAAAATGTATTCAACATGATTCAACATGCTCTGAGATGATTCAACATGGTTTGTAAAATTAAGATGGTTTGTAACGCTCTGAGATGATTCAACATGCATCACTACTCTCTGGAAAGTAATTTTCTTTGTTCAGTTCTTCATATTCACACCCGACCCCCCTAACTTTTTCGGCAACTTCATTTTCAACGTTGGAAGTTGGAACCATATCAATTTTTGTTTTTCAAATTTATGTGAAAATTTATGCAGAATCTAAACATTCACAAAAAATTTCTGGCTTTAGATTAGCACAATACAGACGGATATAAATCTGTTACAAATAGATACTGATAGATTAAAAGTCTAATATCAGCACCTACTCTAATACAACCTTGCTAGTTTGGGGCCTAGTGGGTTTATTTGGGGCCTATGGTTTTCTCCATCCACCCAATAGAGAAGGATAAGGGATGTCTAAAATGTATTAAAATACTAAATTAGCCGAAAACACATTAAAATAGAATTTATTCAATCTGATTCCTTATATAGATGACTATAATGTGAGTGCAAGCACAAGCTTTTCACAACACCCATACATCTTAGAGGGAAATTAAACATAAAAACCACAAAATCAACTAACACAATCAACAATTATTGGTGCTTGAAAGAAAAAACAAAGTAGCTCGCGGAAACCAAATGGTTAAAGACGGAGAGCTATCTAGTAGTCGTTAAATTGGCTTTTCTGCAGTTCTTTCTGATCTCTCCATTAGAACCGGTAAGTGGACTGATATCACCCATCTTAATCATGGCAGCGGCGAAATCAGCTTTAAATGTGGGTTGTTACTATAAATACGTACTTGAGAATCGGTAGATCCACCATTGAATAGTTCTTGATCGGAATGAAGCAGACTTTTCTTGTTAACAAGATTTTTGAAATAGTTGTTGTCGAATGCGATGGGTGTTTGAACATCTAAAGGTGCAAGGTTATTATCACCCGATGATGCGCTTGGACAATTCTTTTTTCTTGTTGTTGCGAATGAACTATCTATATTTGTTTCATTGTATATTCTTGTTCGGAAATTTGTACACCTTGCTTGCCCAATCGTATGTGCACCTACATGCATGGGGTAAGATCAATATCATCGTATCCAGGAAAGAAAATAATCTTAAATACTCCCTCCGTCCCACTATTAAGTGACCTACTTGAAGTTTGCACAAATTTTAAGGCAAGCAAGGAAAAAGAGATTTTTAAGCATTTTTTACAATTATATCCTTATGGATAATAATTAATGAAATTTTGAAATGATTTATCTCTCAAACTACACCACGGATGTTCGCAAACTTTATACCATTGAAAAGCATTTTAAAACACCTACGTAACGAATATAAACATGCCTATCAAATTATGCATATTTCTTATATTTCTTATAATCAATTAAAAGGATAATTTTAGAAATATCTCCTTGTTTAGTGATATAGGTCACTTAATGATGGGAAAAAATTAAAAAACCAAATAGGTCACTTAATGGTGGGATGGAGGGAGTACAAAAATCTCACGGACTCTCGGGGGTAAGATCTTAAAGACGTCGTTGGGCTCCAAAAACCATGGTTCAGAATTCTTTGAGAGCAACTGCAATGGACGAGTAAACCCAAATTTTTACTCGAGTGGGCTGGCGTAGTGGGACGGACCATCGATCAAAATTTGATCAAAGAGTAAAATCCAGACCAAATTTGGTCGGCGATCAAGACCAAATCCAAATATAGTCGGACGTTAATATAATCTCCGCTACACATCGGGCGTTGATATAATCTCCGCCATTCATCGCGCGTTGGTATAGTTAACGTCCAACGAACAAGCGTGCATATAAACTTCGCCTGAATGGGGTGCTGGTAAAGATAACGCCCGATGGGGCGTTCATAAACTTAACGTGCGAAATGAGGCGTTTATATACTTAACGCCCCACTCCATTTTCAAACTTTAAAACTTTAAAACTTTTGAAACTTGCATGGGGCAGGCTTTATACCTCCGCCCCATTATTATTTTATTTTTTTTTGTTTTTTGAAGCGTATACTATACCAACGCCCCACGTCGGGCGTTATCTTTACCAACGTCTGATCCCAGGCGTAATCTTTATCAACGCGCGACCAAATTTAATCTGCAACCGCTACGCCACACGACGGACTAAACCCAAATTTGATCTTTTTTTTAGTCTTTGGTCTTTGGTTATACTCGCACCACTGTGGACGCCCTGAATATGCATATGTAGGGAAAAGTTATTTATTTACTGATAAATACATACCAGATAGAGCAATCATGTCTTTAGTGGATAGACCCACTTTCGAGAAGTCCTATATAATAGTACTAAGGCTTGAAGTTGGTAGAGGAATTGCATTATTAGCAGCAGACTGGCTAGCAGTTGTTGCATCTTTTCTTCCAAGTTTTACATTCCAACTACGACCTCCAAGCTACAAAAACAATATTAAAAAGAAATCGTTGATATACTGAGAAATAGTATGCAACAGCAAGAAATGTAAATACCAGTTAGTTCTGTATTTTTACATACAATGGCTACGGAATCTCGTGCTGCAATGGCCAAGATATCAGCACATGAAACAACTCCAGGGCAAGCTTTCTCAACCGCGGTTTTAATATTATCGACCACATCAAATCCTCTGGCAGAATTCTTGTTAGGGACTGCGTTTTTCTAACCCGTGAAACTCGAAGTGTCGTCAAGTAATACTGATCCATCACATCCCTACAAGAAAATTATTACAACATTATTAGCTCGTCTAACTCTTGTAAATGCTTAAACTAATATGCTTTTCTGACTCTTGTAAATGCTTTATGCTTTCAACTTTGCTCGTCTAATCAGTACTACTGCGGCACAGCCTAATTGTAGACATTTGTTAACTTTATACATTCAGTGCTTATTTAATTACGTTTGATAAAAACAGTTCTACCTAGGTAGCCTAATTAAATATGATATCAATATTGACTTAGGATTACCACAGGTAAGAATGATGGTTTTTATATGTTGAAATCATTGACAAGGGATAAGATATGCAAGTGAAGACCATGCATGCAAAGACACCAAAATATTAATGTAAGATGATGCTGAAATTGCATGCATAGAGAGACATGTTAGATAATCACATTGACAAAGCAGTCATGGAAATGTAAGCGAAGGAGAGCAGCGCCAGCTCGCTTTTCTTTTGATATTGCAGACTGAACGGAAGCTTTCACTTTAGTAAGGACATTAGGACAAGTTTTGGAGTAGTAAGTAGTGGAAAGTTGAGCACGAGAACTACCAGAGAAGAACACAAGGAGAAGAGATAGTATTACTACAAGCATGGAAGGAAAAGAAGAAGCCATTAGAAGTAGTGCTTAACTAAGCTCTAGTATGATTATTATAAAGATTAAGAGTGATTATAGGTAGATAGGTTGTGGTGATGAAAATGAGTTGGAGATAGAGATATTTATAGGGAGGGAAAGTTTGAGATGTTTGGCAGTTGACACCGGCATGTTCACCTAATACAATTCAATATATTCTTGCAGGGAATAGGAATTAGACTGTTCACATTTAACTGTTCGCAGAAAAAATGCGCAAGATTGTTACATATTGTTGGTGATTTGTGAAACATGGTCAATTTTAAAGATCATTCAGATGTAGTAGGTATTCATCCTAATTTTTCAAACATGGCCGGTTTCTTTTCTGAAATCACTTTGCATAAGTCAAAAGGCTATTTTCTAAAACAAGTATTAACAACTTAAAAAGAGTTTCCCTTCTGGCTCCTCTAGTCTACATATGATACATGCTCTCACAATCTGACTCGGCAGACCAAAGGGCTGCCATGTCATGGAATTTGTGTTCCATTGTCGAAAACCTTTAGTAAAATTGTTACGTCATCGAGATTCTATATTGTATGTTCGATATCAACAAATTCTGCATCAACACCTGCTTAAAATCTCAATTGTTTGTTATAATGGCAGATGAGTTGGTACTGTTAAGGGTGCATTCTAGTAGCAAAACAGCTAATGAACAAAAGCACAAGTAACGGACAAATTACTAATTGATTTACTTTGTCTACTATCCGAATCTAAACTAATCGGGGGGTCTAAATTATCTGTTGTAACAGTAAGTCAATAAAGCTAGCTACGCAGAGTAGGCTGTGTAGCTTACGCTATTAGTTACTCACCAAGGAAGTACGACTGTACGAGTGCTTTATGTCTTAGAGATTGACTTTTCAAAGCTTAGAATTGAAGTAAGAATAACGTATGTTTCTTTTTTTCTTTGTTTTTTTTTACTTTTCCACTTTGTTTTGCAACTAAAACGAATGACAAAGTCGTCATGCGGGAAGTTTCTTATGAAGTCAGCTTACTGCTTACTCTAGGTTCGTTAATAACAGAGTAGTTGCGGTGGGTGGTTGTTAGCATGCTTAGCACTTATTCATGCAGATGCAGCTTATATGGAGTTCATTCTTTTACTTTTTTGTTAGACCAATGTAATTCATCTTCATATCTAATCTTTCCCATGCTAAAAAAAAAAAAAAAAAAAACTTTCCGTCATTGAAAGTTTGAAACTTTCTTGTCCTTCTCTTCTTTTTGGGTAATAAACTAATAATATATTATAGAAATAGAACTCATGTTGCATCGAGAGAGCCCTAGCCTTTGGATCCTTTTAATAGTCGGTCCCAATGACCAGCTCGTGCGTTTCTAATTCTCATGGTGTGAAATGGCGATAGTGTTTAGATTCTCTGCCTTAACAAGTAATTAGAAGGTACTGTCAATGGGAAATTGAACCGAGTGGACACCGCATAAAATTCCAAAGTGAATCTCAAGACACTCTGAAGCTGTTTATTGAATTAATGCATGCAAAGGCCGAAGAAGAGAGATTCAAAAATAGTTCTTACTTGCAAGCATAAAGTAGAAGTTTTTTTGGTTTTCTTGAAAATAAGATTTATATTACTAAGCCAACATTAATCTGCTAATTCAGGTTTTTCAGAGACTAACTCTTGATGAGTTGCTCGTCCAATGACTGAATTTGTTGGATTAATCCTGGAAGAACAAGATACATTGGTAGAATTAATAGAATTACATAATTCATATGCTTTGACTATGTCAAAAGCAATTGCAGGAATTAAAAAGCTAGGAGCTTGATCAGTCCAAGAAGTTGTGCTAGTTGATCTTCGCCCTTCTTTTTCCAACAAGTCTGCCACCTTGTTTGCGCGTCTATCTACGTACTGAAAACCTTTAAAAGAAACTAATTTATCTGCTAATAGTTTAACCTCTTCCAAGATTGCTAAGCATTGCCAGTTTACAGTGATTGTCTTTCCTTGTAAATACTTTATGGTTGCCTGGTTATCCCCTTTTATCGCCAAATTTTGAACATTGTGTATGTTGGCCCATTGCATTGCCTTTAGCAGAGCTACAACTTCTGCCTCTTGAGATGAGAAGGTCCTGCACCATCCACATTCTGTTGCTCGAAAAGTACCTGATGAGTTTCGAAAAACAAGACCAAAACCAGCATTAGTATGCTCTGAAATCCATGAAGCGTCGCAGTTTATCTTTACAGTATTCCTACTTGGGAAATGCCAGTAAGGTGTGGTTTTGATACGACTGATATGTACTTGAGCTGTGTTATGCAAGTGTGTTGGATGCCAATAGTCATAGTGTCTTATTATGTCTAAGGCAAGCTGAGTAGGGGTTCTAGATTTATTCTCAAACACTCTAAGGCATCTCTCTTTCCAAATAAACCAACATTTGGTTGCAGCAAGAGCGATAGAAATAGAATTTATATCCCCTGCTAACCATTCATTATATTTATGCAAGAAAGTGTTGTGCAAATTGTAAGAATTTTGAGATTGAGATACTCCCTGTAAAGCCATTGGCTGAAGATTCCAAACCTCCTTGGCATAAGCACATTCAAAAAAGAGATGGTAAGTAGTTTCAACAGCACTATTACAGAAAACACACTTATTTTCTATGGATCTCCCTTTTTTTTTGTTGGTAATGCATCTTGTAAGCATTTCAATATAAACAATTTGATCATTTGTGAAGTCTCCATAGTCCACAGTCCTTTCCAAAAAAAATTAGTTTTGGAAGGAGTTAAAATAAAAGGATTAGAGAGTTTAGCGTAGAGGGATTTAACAGAGAATTCTCCATTCTTTGTTAATGTCCACCTAAGTTTGTCTCTTTTCAGGGAACCTTCTGGTGTATGATATAATCTAATGTTTGTGATCTCTTGCACAGTTGAGTTATCAAATAAATAATGTAACAAATCAGTATTCCACTTATTTTTGTTTGAGTCTATGAGCTCAGACACAAGTGTTATAGTTGTGTTTCTAGAAGGGGAAGATTCTGCCAAAGTCTCCCTTCTACCTGGCATCCAAAAATCATCCAAATGTTTATGAGAAAACCATTGCCTACTTCCCAAATGCTATACTTTTTTATGTGAGTTATTCTTTGTAAATTACACTTCCAAATCCAAGAATCTTGAGATTTCTTTTTGGAGTGTAAAGCTCCTGATTTCTTAAAATATTTACCTTTAAGGATTTGAGCCCAGAGATCATCAGGGTTACTAACTAGTCGCCACGCTATTCTACTGATCATAGCTTGGTTGACCTTGTTTGATTCTTTAAAACCTAAACCCCCTTGGTCAATTGGATTACATAAGAAATCAAAAGATTTAATGTAAATACCCTTTGAATTAGTGTTTTTTCCCCACCAAAAGTCCCTTTGAATGTCGTTTCTTCTTTTTGTTATCTTTTTAGGAAGAACAAAGTATCTCATGCTAAAAATAGGCATGTTGGAAAGAACTGACTTGTTTAAAACAATCTTATTTGGTTGTGACAATATCTTTCCAAGCCAATTTTTTATTTTTTGTTCCATTTTTTCAATGATTTTGTGAAAGGTTTTCAGTTTTGATCTATCTATGAAAAGAGGTACACCTAAGTGTGTATCTTTAAAATTTATTTTCTTTATCTTCATCAATATACAAATAATGCCTATGTGTTTCCTGTGTATTTTTTTTCTAAAAAAGAGACATGACTTTTCAAAATTTATGACTTGTCCTGAAGCTATGCTAAAGGTATGTATGGCTTCTAATAAGTTTTTGCAACTACCTAGGTCTGCCTTAGTGAAAAGGAGCATAAAATAGAAGTTACAAAACTTCAAAATATTGAATTTAGAATCCTATTATTAGGGCTTAGAAGTGTACGGGTTTTTGGGGCTTGATGTGTTATGAAATAGTAATTCTTATAACCCCTTATCCTAATATACCTAATATACACTCGATTTGATTAGTGATAGTTATGATTATTAAGTAAATTAATCACTGTTAGTCAACGGATTAGACTAATATAATAATTAATTTTTTGAGAATGTTGTAGGGCCTACGACCCATAGGTGTGCGGCCCAACAAGATAATTAGGGTTTTACCTTTGATTGTATATGAAGGACAACTATATTATGTAATAGGTTTGATCAACTAATGAGATGTCATGTCGTTTCCATTTTCTTCTTTGTCTCTTCTATTATTTCCCTACAAAACGTTATCATACACGAGCTCTTCCTGCTAAATTTTCCTTTTGCCAATCAGTTCGAGGGTGATCTCCTGAATTTTGATTCTTGGTTCTGTTCATTGTCGCCAAATCAACAATCACGACGGCGGACCTCCGTATTTGTTCACTCTGTTTTTGAATCTGGAGAATCGATACATTATGTGAATATAAAAAGCTATTGTTGATCGGCACATGTTAAGGAAATGCTACAATTCTTATCAAATCGTTAAAATAAAGAAGCTCAATTTTTATTGGTTCATTAGTCGATCACCCGCACAAAGATCAAGGTATATCTAAGCCTTTCATATATATTTTTGTAATTCATTTTTTTGTCTGTAACAAAAAAAAGGTATAAGGTGCGTTCATGTATACAGTATGATTGATTGCTTCTGTGTCTACCTGCTATGCTTTGATTTTTTATCATTTGGTGCCATCTATTTCATGCGTGTAAGCACTGTTTGACTATGGTTTCATTATAGCTATTTAAAAACTAACTTTCTATTAAATGCTTTGATTTTAAATATATTATTATATTTTAATCAGTGATTGATTGTATCATAGAACTACTGCACCATGATTGTATTCACTGTGTGAAAGAAAATTATTATATTATTTTTCTTTTTATATATAACTTCTCTGGTTATTTTGTCTGATTTTTTGAAAAATAAAAATAGAATACTAATTTGTCTTTAGTACCATGCAAAAATTGATGAAGTGGTGTCAGTTCATGTTTGGAATTTGTAATGTAGTAGGAATTTTATTTACATTTACTAGTATTGTGTCCGTAACGTATAAATCTGTTTATGTTTGTAACGTAGTGATTGTTTTTAGGGTCTTTTTTGTTTCTTTTATTTTTTTTTTGCATTTTCTTTACTGGAATTTGTTTTTTTTTTCTGTACAATGTATGCTTTGTGCGGTTGAGAAAGTTTCCACATTTTTGTTTGTAAAATGCCCGATCAATGCAAGATTCTTTATTTATAAAATGTTGATAACTTTGGTAAGATGATAATGAGTCATAATAGCATCAGTGATAAAGAAAATTGGTTGCTAAAATCTATTTTTTTTTCTCTTTTAGTATGATACTGGCTCTAGTGGAAATGATATCTTTCGTCCAATTTGTTGAACCAACTCTATTCGAATATGATTGTTTTATTTGTTTTTGGCTTAGAAGTACTTGTGTGTCGTTTTTGTTTAGTTGGAGCGGAAAATGAATGTATCTTATATAAAACCAATTTTGACAATGCACCGTCTAAAAGATGGAACTATATATGCCCTTGTGTTTCTAAACACATGCATCCCTATTTTTGTGGAAGAACTCACAAAAAGTGATATGAGTCAGATTTTTTTTATTTTTTTATTATTATTTCATCTGTAATACTAATGCACCAGTATATGTTAAAGTATGCAAACAAGAGATGTATGATCTTTAGTAATATATTAAACCTAATGTAAGTGGTTGACATGTATAGTGAGATTCTCTTGGCTTGTTGAGATAAAGAAATTTCTCAAATTAAGCTAAATGTAGCAAAATTGAAAATGCAAAGAACCCCGAAGTAATGAGGGTTAGACTTATCGACTCATATAATAAAAATCATGTGAAAAGGGACATATATATCATGAGACAAAGATGTAATTTTTTTTTCCTCCGGTAGTGATGACACCAAAGTACAGGTAGCAACTGAATATGGGATGAATCTAAGATGTAATTCTAGCTCTCACCAAAGAGTTGGGAATGAATACTCTTACCTGTATTGGTACAAGCAATGTAATGCGGGTACCACAATAACAACCAATTTCGATAGGAATATCATACTTTAGATATCAACTTTAATGACAAAAAGAACTTTGCCCGGCCAATTGATTAGACTAAATCCAATGTCTGCGCTTATGGAATGAAAAGTACATCATTCCCACGAAACATAAATTCTCTAAAGCACTTGAGACATATCTGGATGAAAAATATATCACGCCCCTGAAACGTAACATATATTCACTCTAAAGAACTTGAGTTGAATCCTGTTTTTGTTACGTAATAAGTCCACATCACTCATTAAATCTCTCAAGACTCAATGTCTAACTTATAGTAGTCTTTCTCCCACTAATTTAAGGAATATGCACTAGTTGTTCAACTAGTTCCTTAGCATGTGACTACGATTATTGGATCATCGAGCGAAGCAGTGCTAAAAAAATTTTTCCAAGATGGAACAAAGATTAAAATTCACGAAAGCTCTATATGTACCGAGAGCTAATCACCTTGTTAAATTCCAAAGAAACCCATGTAAATGGATATCATGTGGAACCTCACAGTGGTGAGAATGTAATTGCATCTTTTATACTCTCTAATATATGTGGAAGGAAATAATTTTAGAGAAACTAATGAGTCAATCTAGTGAAATGTAAATCGCTATAGTATTTGGATTATTGAATCCATATTGACTCCAATGATGAAATGTTGGGAATTGACTCATATAGGCTTTGACATAACCATAACGACACTTTGGTTGTGACATAATGTTTCGTTTAGAAAGGAATCATACGTACATCATTGTTTTTGAGTGGACGAGACAATGGGAAAAAGATTGAGAGAATGCGAAGTGAAGATATATCTCTCAATAAGTGTTCTCTAAAGTACTAGATGCACAACCCCCTTCCCATTATGTTTTTATGTAAGAAAGCAAATAACTCAATTTTACAAAGTCTTCAGTAAAACAGGATTGAGACCATCCTAAGATGCAAATGGTAAACAATCCATATTACAAAGAAAACGAGGTGATATTTAGAAAAATATCCATGCAGAATGCGGACCATTAAAGTGACTTATGGCTCTCGTTGTTTTTTTGACATTTTGGACTAGTTATAGTTCCCAAGTAATGTTGCGTTTGGAAAACTACTAGCACACATTATACATGTAAGGACTCACCACCCCTTGTAAATGCTAGAGAATATACATCAAAAGGACTTGATGGTTATTGCATGTTCAATAGGATCAATGTAGAGCATCCTATACCCTATGGTCTCGCAAAGGCTATCATCAAAGGTTACATATAGTGCCTAAGGAATGGTTATGCATACAAACCTACCTTTAACTGCAGGGGAATATGCAATATTACACGCAACTTCACTTATTCGTATTATACCCACAATAGGTCAACCATTCTTTGCGTACCAGTTGGTAACTGGATATAATCCTGACATTTTGTGTTCTTACGCATTTTTGGTTGCACTATATATGTGCCCTTACGACTCCACATCGTACTATGATGGGTCATCAAAATGATTAAGTGATTATGTTGGACAAGAATTTCCAACAATTATCCGCATTTTAAAATCTTTGGCAGGAGATCTCTTACCGCTAGATTTGCGGGTTATCACTTTAATGAGACAGTCTTCCCGTCCTTAGGGGGAGATAAGAAAAAGTATTTTCTAAAGGAACGACAGGAATTGTCGTGGTGTGTTCCCACTGTGTCTCATATTGATTCTTGTACTCCACAAATGTAAATGTGAAGTGATAAAGAATATTCGATTTTCAGAATGTACACTGATGTTGCAAAAGTGATGAGATCACATATACCAGCTGCAAACCTACCTGCAAAGTTACAAATCCTCAATACGGGATATACATCATAGACTTATGTGTTGCAACTACACTTAGTGTAAGTGTGGTTGAGGCCGTGGCTCCATAAAGGAAGTTGGAGAGACCACTTGGTTCGATCAATGTTCACTAGAAAGGAAGTAGGTGAGTAAGGCACAACTTATTTATATAATCATAAATCATTTATAATATTGTCTCTGAATATGTCCATGAATCAAACTGGAGGACGCTCCGAAGTTTAATGATTCCAGATAACAATGACATCCCAAGTCGATTATGAGAATGCGCACGAGTCAATGGAAAGATCATGCGAGCATATTGATGATTAATTTTATATATACTTGCTTAAGGAAATATAGCAAGATGAGATCGAACCAAGCTCCTTGTTGCCTAATGTCAATGAAGAGCATATTTGGCCTATACAATCCAGGTAGAACTTGGTTCTTTGACAAATATATAGGTAGTTGGTGTGGTAGTGCTAACCAACCAAGTGTAAAACCTATTGGACATACATGATTAATTTGTCACAAAGCATAATGAGAAGAAAAGAGTCTTAAAGTATAAAAACTAACCTTGTGGCGCGAGGTTTCTCACAAAGCCCTGGAATTGTTCTCTTGTAGTAAACGTTATAGCGTTCTACTACTTAGTTAGCTTGGTAATTTCAAAAGGACTTGAAATGCAGCATATGTATGTGGTTTTTACTAATCTCTGAAAGAATCATGAGATAACAGATATTTACAAAAGTACATGATAAGCCTTTTGTTGACCAAATCAAGTGACTCTAAACCACAGAGTGCGTTTACAGTTAGATAGAACGCTCACTTATAGATTGAAGCAATCAGGCGGATGTGGTATACTCGTCTAAGTGACTATTTGATTTGGAGGGGATAAACAAGCAAGGTATTTTTACTTGCGTATTCACAAGAAAGTTCCTGAGTTGGAATTGTAGCTATCTATATCGATGGTACAGACATGATGGGTACTCTTGATGTAATAAGAGACCTTAAAAGCTATTTGAAATCCAAATTTGAGATGAAAAATCTGGGGAAAGCTCGACCGAATACTGAGATTGTGGTATATTATTCCACCAGTTTGCATATGTCTAAAGTTGTCAGGAAATTTAACAAAGACATGCATCCTGATAGCACTCCCATGATTAGTCGAGGTTCAAATGTAAGTAAGTAACCATTTCGTCCAAAGGAATATGACGAAGATGTGTTGGGATATGAAATTCCCATATCTAAGTACAATAGACGCATTGTTGTACTTAGTATAATAATGTACTCGATAGAATTTTACATCCTCAGAGAACTTGTTAGCTAGATATAGCTCAGCGCCAATGCAACGTCATTGGAAAGGTACAGTGAACGTAATCATGTACTTCAAATTAATCATTGACATGAGTTTTTTTTTATCCTTGCAAAGACATAAAAGGAATGTTAAAGGAACTGCAATCCAAAGGTTGTTGATTAACGAAAGTAATCAGGGGGAGATACGGTAGACTATTTTTTAGGTCATCACCGATATTCAGTTTCGAAAAGTACATGACTAAAGGAACAGTCTGGAACAACTCTGAAAGTAATCAGGGGGAGATGACGACATCAGGGGGAGGATCCAAGGATATGATGTCGACATATTTTACTTTGAAATTGAAGATATGTTGTACTCTTTTTCCCTTCGATCGAGAATAGTTTTTCCCAAAGGGTTTTGTTACTCGACAAGGTTTTTAGCGAGACAACACTAAAAACATCAAGTATATTGAACATTGAAGGCATAAATATCGCGTTGATATTACTGAAAATATCTGAATCAAAGAAATGAAACACGATAGTATGTTAAGAAACGTAACTTCCAGAATCAAAAACAAGGTCATATAAACATTCAAGTCACTAAAGTAAAGTGTGATAAACTCCTTTTGACTGCATTAGACTAATTAAAAATGTTTAACATTAGGGGGAGCATCTAATGGTGTGTTGAACTATTTTCCTTCACCGAGGTTGCTTTTTCCCACAGGGTTTTGTTACTCGGCAAGGTTTTTTAATGAGACAACAACAAACACCGAGAATGTAATTCCCCAGCTAAGACTATTGTCTATCCTACAAGGATTTTCTTCCTCAGGAGTTGTGAAGCGACTAGTCAACTTCAACGGAGCAAAGTGATCATCTGCAACGGATCACCCTTACTTGCATCTGTCACGCTGTACTCTTTTCCCTTCGTCAAGGTTTTATCCCACTGGGTTTTCCTTGTCAGGGTTTTAATTAATGAGGAAACGTATACGCATCCAACTATGTTTTAATTTCACTTAATTTTGTACTCTTTTTCTTTAGTTAAGGTTTTGTCCCACTGGGTTTTTCCTTGACAAAGTTTTAACGAGGCAATTAACTTAGACTCGTCGATCTTTGAAGATCGTATTTCATGTGATGAACTACATGTAAAGTGTGAAGAGTTGTACCAAGGTTTTATCCCACTGGGTTTTTTCCTTGTCAAAGTTTTAATGCGGCAATTGATTTCCTCACAAGTCATCTAGGAGGGGACGACATTTGAAGAACTACATTTGAAGCACTAAATGTGAAGCACTGCATATGAAGTTATATTGGACCGCACAAGGGGGAGTTTTGTAGGGCCTACGACCCATAGGTGTGCGTCCCAACAAGATAATTAGGGTTTTACCTTTGATTGTATATAAAGGACAACTATATTATGTAATAGGTTTGATCAACTAATAAGATGTCATGTCGTTTCCATTTCTTCTTTGTCTCTTCTATTATTTCCCTACGAAAGAGAATTAAAACTTTTTTTTCTTTTTTTTTTTGATTTAAAAAAAGGAGAAGGATGATTTTGATGAACTTTTTTGAAAACTTTAAAGAAAGACTGATGAAACCTATCCTGAAGCTAGTCTAGAAAACCTTGTAATCAACCCTCGTTAGAAATTTTGATTTATTCAAGTCCGTTAGATATTGAAAATAATCTGAGTTTTTTTACAGGTTACGACTGTGAAAATGTTGTCGTCCCATCCGTAATACGTAATACAGGCCCGGAAAAGATCTTTTTCAATCCGTTAAAAGGTATTCCATCAAGTTTTTCATTCGTCAATTCATAATGTTACCATTACATAATTAAGTCGCGTACATTCAATAGTTATACCCAAATGAAAAAATAAAACATAAAGTATTACAACTAAATAACGAGCTTTGTTGAAAATCTCAACAAACTCTTTCGTGATCCAATAGCATTTCTCATGCTCAAATTCTTTGCAACGAATAAGTTTTTATCGGTAAAGTGCCCAGGCTTCCTAAAAAACAAATCAAGACGAAGTTAGTATATTACTCAAAACTTACTTGATGAAAGTCTATTGCACATACTCACTCTATCGAAAAAAGACATATCGGGACTCATCGCCTTCACCCGTTCTAATTGCACCCTTGAAACTTCCATTTCTAGGTAGATTTCCTCGAACCTTTCCTATATTTGGCTCATTGACCTTCCATTTTCATTACCATTTATGGCAACAAAGACCATAAATACGTGGTTCCATTGAGAATCATCACTTTCTCCCACGTTAATGCCTTGATCTTCGTCATGCTTTCTCACTGTGAGCGACGCTCTTATGATTGCAACATATTCTTCGGTGGTATATCGGGAAGCCTTTTTTTTTCTTTTTTATTACAACAATTTGAGAGTTTTGAGAGTTTTTGCAAAAATTCTTTGTTGGAGAAGGGTCATTTTATAGCAAAGAATGACCCAACGACTAGTTTTTTCAAAAACTAGTTGTTCCTCGAAAAAATCAATGCAATAGTACATGAACAAGAAACAATTTAAAGAGCCTAATCAGGGACATCAGTATAAATTCTCACTCGAACTGGCATATGTATTATCGTACAAATACTTTAAAATAGTTGAATTTTAATAGCATTTTCGTATATATAAAAAATTACTTCCAGAATGAAGGGAGATATACCATTAACAGAAGGTGTTCCCACAATTTCAAGTAATTCATATCCTGTATCTTCACTCTGAATTCTAAACTGTTAGGTACTTTTCCTAGGATGAAAATATATAATGGGATTGCTGGTTGGTCTATCTAAAGCAAATACTAAAGCAAGAAATTGACTTAAAATTTCATATACAATTAAAGTAGTCAGTATTCAGATAAAGCTTCAGAAAAACTTAAGACCTGATTTACTGTCGTTAGAGGGTATTTTAGGAATAGACTAACAAATGGTGATAAAACAAATGCTTGCATCAATTTTAACTGCAAACACGCCATCTCAATGAGTTTGATTTGAACCAATTGGATTACCAAAATATTATGGGGATATAGAAAATTATGGAATGCATTGAACCTTCTATATATAGATGTTTGATGTTCAATTTATTGTTTGTCTCTTGTTATTGCATATGCAGTAAGTTGAAAGGAATTTTAATTGGCTCTACAATAAAGTTCAATATTAGTTTCCAACGTAATCCCTTGTTGAAGTCCCGACTTAGCTAGCTTGCAAAAGGTAAACAACCTTTGCAAGCACAAATTAAAACAACACTTCGTGGAAACCAAATAATCAGTGAGAAAGTCCAACAAAAAGTAAATACAAGGAATGCGGTACGTAAGGTTCTTTCATTTTCTTAAATTTGGATGTTTACAGTATTTTAAATGGATTGTTTTTGTTGTTTTCCCTTTTTGGTTAATTATGATTGTTAGAGCACCGCTCGATCGAACTCGCAAGCGTTGCTATCTCAAGCTTGTTGTCAAGTTTAGTTGACAAAACTATAAGTCTTGATTTCTAGTCTACTTATAGCTAAGTCTCGGATTAAGATAGAAAGCGTAGTTGAGATTTAGACTTCACGTCGTTCATCGATTGAAGACGAAGAACTACTAAGGGGAGCTTGTGGAACTTCATCAACAAAAGGTATGTGGAGCCTTGAACTCATCTATCACTCAAAAGTATATCTACTCTATCTCTTATTTGAGACAAAAGTCGTATAGCTATATAAACTTCAATTATACACATTTGATATTTCGAGCTGAGTTTAACTCGCTTATATATTTCTTGAAATATGTGTTGGTAAGATTTCGCTTTAACCAAGTTCATCTTATATTCTTGTCGGAAGTCAAAAGATGATCATGTGAAAATCTTACATGATTTGTGTGAGACAGTCATTTGATGTAGACTCGGGATGTTTCGTATTGATCATTCGATCACTTGAAAATTGCTTTGAAGCTAATAGTTTGTGTGAGACAGCTATTGTCGTCTTCCGAGAATGTTTCAATGATTGAAATTGGGGTTTATAACAAATAACCATGATTGGATATAGAACAGTATGCGTACTTGTATGATAACTGTTACAAGTTATTCAAAGTCCGGGAACCATGGTATGCATAACCGTATGCGTACTGATTGGTTGAGTAGATGTCCGGGAACTAAGTACGCATACCGGTACGCGTACTGGCGTGAGGTTCAAGTTCTGGTACTTTACTGATTTTGGTGGTATGCGTACCCGTTCGCATACTGCGAACCCAAACTTAGTCCGACCACCTAGGTATGCGTACATGTTTGCATACTTGAGTGGGTTATGTTCTAAAATCGGTTTGTTCATGAACTAATACACTTATATAATAAGGAATACAATCTCTTGCAGACTGTGGCTATAATGTTCATGAATTGATTCGAGTGAATCAAAATCGATTTTGCTTCAATTGTGTCTTGTATACTTCTATGAGAATATAAACAATTGAACAACTCTAGAACTAGTTTCATTTGAGTCATTTGAACTAGTTAGGGTTAAGATGAATATGGTTGATATGAAAATGTTCATATGGCTAATTTCGGTTAAGTATTGTTGAGCCAACAAAGGTGCACACGTTTAGGTACGGTTGAAAGATATTAGCTTGAGTCTAATCAGGTTTTCATCTAACAGTGAATATTGAATGCTTTGTTACCAAGGTAACATTGATTGCAAAACCTGATTTGAAGATTATATAAAGGAGAACTCTAGCAAATGGGAAACCTAATCCCCGCACCTCCTGTGTGATACTATTTTCTACTAGAGTCGATGCTCCTTTAACCTTAGGTTTTTCCAAAACCCTGTAGGTTAACGACTTCATTGGGATTGTGAAGCCAGACCCAACTATTTTCTCTGTAGTTGTACGTTCTGATCTTGTTGTTTTCTATCGTGATTGAGTACTATCTTCTCTAATATTTGCTCGAGATTTATCTCCAATAGGCAAGATAAAAATTAGTCACAAACATCTTCGTCTCATCGTTTGTGATTCCACAATATCTTGTTTCGCTACCATACGATTAAAATTATTGTGTGGTATTTGATATTTCTAGGTTGTTCTTCCGGAATATAAGTCTGGTATATCAATTGGCTCCTCTTCACCTTGATTTATCAAAAGACGGGACAAAACTCATAGGTATATCTGTGGGAGACAGATTTATCTATTCAATAGACTTTTCTGTGTGAGACAGATTGGTTTTATCAATTCTTCGACTTTGGGTCGTATCAACTCTTTGTTGTAGGTGAGATCAGCTAAAGGAATCAAGTGCGTAGAGTTTTGCTGGGATTCAGAGACGTAAGGAGCACAACTGTGCCTTGATCAGTGTGAGATTGGTTAGGGCTCAACTACATTCCAGTCCGAAGTTAACTTGGAGTAGGCTAGTGTATGTAGCGGCTTAATACAGTGTGGTGTTCAAATCTGGACTAGGTCCGGGGTTTTTCTGCATTAACGGTTTCCTCGTTAACAAAACTTCTGGTGTCTGTGTTATTTCTTTTCCGCATTATATTTGTTTATATAATAGAAATATCACAGGTTGTGCGTAAGTTCAATCATTTGTGCATCCAACCTTTGGTTGTTGATTAAATTGATTGACACTTGGATATTGGATTTTGATACCGTCCAAGTTATTTCTTATATTCAATCGGGATCGCAAATTCCTATTTGTTTGATTGCGGATTGAATTGAGAAATTGAGATATAACTTTTTGATATACTTTTCTTAAGATTGAGTCTGACTGTCTAGTTAATTCTCTTAAAAGTATATTGGAGTTAGTCCATACATATTGTAGTGAAATATTGGGTGTGGTTGTTAGACCCCCGTTTTTTCAATTGGTATCAGAGCAGGCAAACGCGTTTAAGACCTTATACGTCTGTGTTTGTAGCGATCTGACTCTATGGACAGAAGTGTTATCTCTATAAACGTACCGCCAGTCTTCGATGACTCGAATTACCTATGGTGGAAAATTGTTATGCGTGTGTTTCTTCAAGCGCGTGATTTTCAATCATGGTTTTATGTTGTTAATGACTATTTTCCTCCGATTGTTACAGTAGGCGATGTAACTGTTCCAAAGGATATCGGTGATTATGATGCTGTCGAGATTCTTGATGCAAAGAAAAATTCTGATGGATTGAATGCGATCATCCATGCCATTACCCCAGATCTTCAACACTATGTGACTACGTGCACTCGATCTAAAGATGCTTGGGATATCTTAGAAACCGTATTTGAAGGGAATACATGTGAAAAAAAAGCTAGGCTTCAAAACCTAAATTCTGATTGGGAAAACCTTCGTATGGCAGATGAAGATTCATTTGATGAGTTTAATCACCAAGTGTCTGAAATTGTTAATGCATCTTTTACGTTGGGTAAGACTATTCCTGAAAAGGACATTGTGATGAAAATTCTCAGATCATTGCCATCTAGATACGATTCTAAGAAACATGCCATCGTTGAAGGAAATAACCTTGATGCGCTTTCCAGAAATACTCTCGTTGGGAAGTTAAAAATCTTTGATCATGAGCATGTATCCAAATCTGGAAAGGATATTGCTTTCAAAGCACAAAAGAACACCAAATTACTTGATAAAAGTAAAAGTGTTGGCATCTCTGAAGATGATCCTTCTGAGATTGATTCATCAGATGAAGATCTTGACAAGTCAGTCTCTTTGATCACAAGACAGTTTAGAGATCTTATTTAGAAGAGAAGTAAACAATTCACTAGAGATAAACCTAAGTCATCAGTTAAACCTCATAATCGTGTTCCCCCTACAAACAGGGATACTGACGATACTGATGACGAGGATATGCTACAGTGCTTCAAGTGTTAAGGTTTTGGTCATTTTTCAAATGAGTATCCAAATTGTAGAAAATACACTGGAAACAAAGGTCTTGCTGCAACTCTTGATGAAATGTCTGATCACTATGATTCTAATGAAGACGAAAAAATCAAGTGTTGCACTCCTCTGTGAAAATATTGATTTTGGCAAATGTAGCAATACGTACATCAATCTCGATATTCTTCCGGGAGAAACTTCAACCACCTTGGAGGATAAATTGGATTTCTCTTTGTCTACTGGAAATTCTGGTTCTAATTTTTCAGGTTCTACCATTTGTCTAGCAGCCTGCGCAGCTATGACGTCTGAACCATCCTCCATTTTAACATGTTCTTATTGTACTCTCAAGGGTCATGAGATATCCAAATGTTTCAAGTACAAACATAAGATAAGATATGTCAACAAACTTCAACGAAGATTAAATTGATTAGCAAACAATCTCAAACTTGTTCTGAAGTCGTCTGAGGTAGGTAATCTCATCTCTTCCCCGAAGAAGTTAATTTCCAAAGAAAAAAATTAGTCCGCTAGAGAAAAGAATACGGTCTAAACAATCTGTGAAACATGGTTCTAAGAATTCCATTCAAGAAGGTTATGGTGGACAGATTATTGTTTACCCCAACACAATTTAATTATGTTGGTTGTGTATCTTGTCTCATGTGCCTGTTTCAAAAGAGACAAGGGTTTGCACACTTCAGGCTTGAGGAAAAGAAAAAAAAAATCATGTTTTGTTTCTTCTTTTTGGTCTTGTCTTCACCGATTTTGAATTCTTCCATCTTTTCATATCTAATCGATATTGAAAGGACTTTACTCTGTTTGATCAATAAAAGAGAGTTAAAATCGACAATTCTGCCTTCTTTAAGGTTGTGAGTTGTGTGTACGTGAATCCTTTTAGTGTATAAAAGTTTCATAACCCTACATTCCTTTTCCTTCTCTGAAAACTCTTTTTATCACAAGATTGCATGTTGAGTCTGATTTGTGAATTCCTCTCACAATCTCATACTGGTATGGTGAAGCCAAGCATTATGTCTTCTGATGGAAAAGATGTTAATATGATTGTTAATCCATCGATCATAAAGGAAAAAGATAAATCTCATGTACCTTCAACTTTGAAAAGAAAAATGATGAATGTGAGAAAACCAAGAGTTGTTCCTTCTAATCTATAGAAGTTTCTGGGGTTCTTGAAGAGTTGAAGGAAACACGAAAGGAGATTCAGGAAATAAAGGCTATTGTTTTTAGGACTCTCGAAATCCAGAAGGCCCTAGTTCGGCATCAGTCTAGAATATTTGTTTGAATTGACTCCTTTCTTCATGAACCTTTTGTTCCTATGGCTGTTGACGACAAGGAGTTCGGGGACGATAAAGAATTTTTTAGAGGCCTTAATGTCTAGGAAACTTCTTATGAGAATTTTCTTGTGTTTTAAGAAGGACAACTAGGGTTTGGAATAGCCATTATTATGAGTACACATAGGTATTTCCAACGATTTTCATCTTGCAATGTTTTTAGATTTATTTATTTAAATTCTAAGGTTTATTTGGAAGATGATTTTGCAGTATTAATCTTTATGGTTTTATATATTACAACTTGTTATGGGATATGTGTGTTTGCGTCCGTGAACTATGATTGTCCCACTATATGCTCAAAAGTTAAGTCTATCATATGTCTTTATGCAAATATTGATAAAAGATAGAAAGAACTTTTGACAACAAAAGTTAAGCCTATTTTGTCATTATGCAAATATTGATGAAGATAGGATGAACTTTCGTCTACAAAGATTAAGTCTATTACATGTGTCTCTGAAAATATTGATGAAAAATAGAATGAATCTTTGAATATTCCGCAGTATTTGTCTATCCTTGATCCAATCTTTGTGTAAGTACTGTGCAGCTCCATAAGTTCTCTTATGTTGAGCATTTACGATTAAATTAATCATGGGTTCTCTTGTGGTTAATTTAATTGGGTATTTTAGATACAAATTCATGTTTCATGTGATTTGTTAATGTCCAAAGAAATCCTTCTTTTCTTGTGAAAGTAAGGTCGCTCTTGTTGTTCATTCAGGAATGACATTTTATGGGGGGGGGGGGGGGGAGTTCTTAATTGAACTTTTGCTTAATTGCCAAACATTTGTGGGGAGTGCGGCGGTGGAATATTGTAGGAATTTTCTTGTATCTTTATAAACTCCTTGATGAATGCACTAGTTTAGACTATGTGAAATCATCGAAACAAAGTTGATATGTTCTCTTTTGGCCATGAAGTATCTCTATGGAAATTTTATTAGGATCCCACTAGTTTTCGTACCTTTGCCAATTTATATTGATAAAAAAGGGGAGAATTAATGTGTATTTCACACTACAAATACATATGGTTTACGGATCATTATGTAAGGGGGAGTGATTTTCATGTGAGATGAAGTATTGACTAAGGGGGAGTGATACATATCACCATAGTATTGTTGTCAAAGTTGTGATACAATTGGACTTTGATGTCGTGTAATAATACTATGACACTTCATAACAATGATTGAGAGTTACTGTTTTCTCATTGCTATAGCTATGGATCTTCAACAACTATGATGTTGAGTTGAACACATTCAGAATCACTGGAGTACTTAGAAGTGATGAAGATTTCGAGTAATGTTGAAGAACCAAGGAAATCAAGCATTTGGATTGAGAGATACAAAGTTTATTTATTTTGTATTACATATGTATTGATAGTTTTGTCACTAAAATAGACAAAGGGGGAGATTGTTAGAGCACTGCTCGGTCGAATTCGCAAGCGTTGCTATCTCAAGCTTGTTATCAAGTTTAGTTTCCAAAACTATAAGTCTTGATTTCTAGTCTACTTATAGCTAAGTCTCGGATTAGGATAAAAAGTGTAGTTGATCTTTAGACTTCACGGCGTTCATCGATTGAAGACAGAGAACTACTGAGGGGAGATTGTGGAACTTCATCAACAAAAGGTATGTGGAGACTTGAACTCATCTATCACTCAAAAGTATATCTACTCTATCTCCTATTTAAGACAAAAGTCTTATAGCAATATAGACTTCAATTATACACATTTGATATTTCGAGTTGAATTTAACTCGCTTACATATTTCTCGAAATATGTGTTGGTAAGATTTCACTTTAACCAAGTTCATCTTATATTCTTTACGGAAGTTAAAATATGATCATGTGAAATTCACCTGGTAACATCTTACATGATTTGTGTGAGACAGTCATTTGATGTAGACTCGGAATGCTTCGTATTGATCATTCGATCACTTGAAAATTGCTTTGAAGCTAATAGTTTGTGTGAGACAGTTATTATCGTCTTTCGAGAATCTTTCAATAATTGAAATGGGAGTTTAAACAAATAACCATGATTGGATATAGAACAATATGCGTACTTGTATGCTAACTGTTGCAAGTTATTCAAAGTCCGGGAACCATGGTATGCATACCCTTATGCGTACGATTGGTTGAGTAGATGCCCGGGAACTAAGTACGCATACCAGTAAGCGTACTGACGTGAGGTTCAAGTTCCGGTAATTTACTGAGTTTGGTGGTATGCATACCCGTTCGCATACTGGCGAACCCAAACTTAGTCCGTCCACCTAGGTATGCGTACCCGTTTGCATACTTGAGTGGGTTATGTTCTAAAATCGGTTTGTTCATGAACTAATACAATTTATACAATACGGAATGCAATCTTTTGCAAACCGTGGAAATATTGTTCATGAATTGATTCGAGTGAATCAAAATCGATTTTTCTTCAATTGTGTCTCATATACTTCTATGAGAATATAAACAATTGAACAACTCTAGAACTAGTTTCATTTGATTCATTTGAACTAGTTATCGTTAAGATGAATATGGTTGATATGAAAGTGTTCATATGGATAACTTCGGTTAACTATTTTTGAGCCAACAAAGGTGCACACGTTTAGGTACGGATACTCATATCTAAATGAACTCACTTTTCATTTGTGTGTAACAAGCTAAGTTCGATCTAACATTTGAAAGATATTAGCTTGAGTCTAATCAGGTTTTCATCTGGCGGTGAATATTGAATGCTTTGTTACCAAGGTAACATTGATTGCAGACCCTTATTTGAAGACTATATAAAGGAGGACTCTAAAAACTGGGAAACTTAATCCTCACACCTCCTGTGTGATACTAGTTGCGACTAGAGTCGATTCTCCTTTAACCTTAGGTTTTTCCAAAACCCTGTAGGTTAGCGACTTGAAGACTTCATTGGGATTGTGAAGCCAGACCCAACTATTTTCTCTGGAGTTGCGTATTCTGATCTTGCTGTTTTATATCGTGATTGAATACTATCTTCTTTAAGATTTGCTCCAGCTTTAATCTCCGATAGGCAAGATAAAAAGTAGTCACAAACATCTTCGTCTCATCATTTGTGATTCCAAAATATCTTGTTTCGCTACCATACGATTAAGATTATTGTGTAGTGATTGATATTTCTAGGTTGTTCTTCGGTAATATAAGTCTGGTATATCAATTGGTTCCTGTTCACCTTGATTTATCAAACGATGGGACAAAACTCATAGGTATATCTGTGGGAGACATATTTATCTATTTAATATACTTTTCTGTGTGAGACAGATTGATTTATCAAGTCTTCGACTTTGGGTCGTATCAACTCTTAGTTGTGGGTGAGATCAGCTAAGGGAATCAAGTGCGTAGAGTCCTGCTAGGATTCAGAGACGTAAGGAGTTCAACTGTACCTTGATCACTGTGAGATTGGTTGGGGCTCAACTAGATTCCATACCGAAGTAAACTTGGAGTAGGCTAGTATCTGTAGCGGCTTAATAGAGTGTGGTGTTCAAATCTGGGACTAGGTCCCGGGGTTTTTCTGCATTTGCGGTTTCCTCGTTAACAAAACTTTTGGTGTCTGTGTTATTTCTTTTCCGTATTATATTTGTTTATATAATAGAAATATCACAGGTTGTGCGTAAGTTCAATCAATTGTGAATCCAACCTTTGGTTGCTGATTAAATTGATTGACACTTGGATATTAGTTTTGATACCATCCAAGTTATTTCTTAAATTCAATCGGGCTCGCAAATTCCTATTTGTTTGATTGAGGATTGAATTGGGATATTGAGATATAACTCTTTGATATACTTTTCTTAAGATTGAGTCTGAATTTCTAGTTGATTCTCTTAAAAAAGTATATTGGAGTTAGTCTATACAGATTGCTAAGCGAAACATTGGGTGTGGTTGTTAGACGCCCGATTTTTCAATGATGACTTGATTTTTTTTTTTTTATGTATAGGAACTGCTCAAGAAAATGATACCATGGCATAAAGAGGTTGCCGATGTATAAGTGTTGTAGGAAGATCTTCATTCCATAATAGTGCAACGGGGCTTACTTACCAAGTTGGATTTGTAAAGTAATATTTTGCGCCTCAAAAACATGTCCAAATTTTCAAGCAAAGATTTCCTATCGTGAATCAAAGAATATGTTTTAGCGATGGAAAGATAATTCTACCATTTATCGATCCATCTTCAGAACTTATGGTGTTATATGATGATCTGGGAGAAAGAGGAAACATTATAGAAACCACATTAGATCTTACAATATGTGTTTTTTGTTTATTTTAATGGGGGTTTACTTTGACAAGGATATTGTTGATGGTACAATAGGAGGGTATACTTTTTGTATAGAAGACCAACTTTACCATAAAATTGGTAGTATTTTTCGTGCACATGGAGCTTGTTGACCGCGATACCTGCAGATTAATATTGAATGGAGGATGAAAAAGTTAACGATGTGTTGGATAGAGATGTGTTGAATCAGTTAACATAAATCTTGAGTAAACATAATAGGTTTGTCCATGTTTTTCATCAAGATGCATAACAGGGAGATATTTTGGATTGTCAGTTGATTATCAAAGAGATACCTAAAGACCAGTCGTTAGTACACTCTTTAAATTACTTCACAGGTTGCGGTTATTGTGCCAATAGGTGCGATGAAAATTACGAACATACGGAACGAGAGATAATATAGTGTACACAACTACTGGGAATATCTTACAGGTCTTTGATACAAGAGGTAATTACGATTCTGTTTGATATCCACTTCTGCTCCCTTATGGAAGTTAGAGGTGGGACATAGAAAACATGGATGAAAATGGAAGAAATATATCATGCTGTGGAAACTGTTCATACATTCTGCAAGTATTAGTACGGTCTACAAATGTAATTTTTTGATGTTTCCATCTTCAACTGTCAGTGCTGAAGCATATAATATGTTGAGTGTCAAGATCAGGTATGATGGTGCATTTTTTGTAGCAATAAATAGTAAAATGAAACGTTTTGAAGAAAAAGACGGCATTCGCATCGCGTGTGCGCCTTAGCTAGTAGGTGATTAATCTGAGTGGACACCACGTTGAATTTCAAAGTGATCCTCAACCCGCTCTCCAGCTGTTAATTGGAATATACGCAAAGGCCAATTTATTTTTTGAAAATAATTCTTATTTTGGAAACTGTTGATGGGTAAAACGTGGGAAGGAGGAACTAGCCCTAATCACAGAAAGTACTCCCAAGGAGAAGAAGGGTTTATGGGAAGTAACAGAGAATTAATGATGATCTCAAGAAGTGTGCCTTCTTTTCCTTTTATAATGACCCTCTTATGGATAAATGCCCATAATATTAACATATTACTAAACTACCATTTCCCTTTCCTTAAGTTAAGTTAATACTAAACCCTAAAGGGCTTTCTTCTTGGACCAAAGCCCAGCCAACCTTTATGCAACCTTGGATGGACTAGAACTATCTCACCTTAGTGGGTTAGTCCTAGTCCCTTAGTTCATCCTCCCATAAAGGGAACCCTTTATGGGCTAAGGGGTCATATATCTATGATTGGTTATTTCCATGTATCAACATTAGTCCCTTGAATGTTTGACTGGTCGAAGATCATGTCAACAGTCACACGTTGATACACCGATTACAATTGGGAGTTATTGGCGGTTTTAAGTTCACGACCCTTGGAATGCTACGATTACTGGTCTGTCTATTAACTGCTCCTTCTTTTACCTCCCTATTAATAGAGGGGACCTCGCTCTTGAATCCTCATTTTTCACCATCCCTTTTTCTCTCTCCTCATTCTCTCTTTTGCTCATCATGTCTAATGAATCACCCATCCACGACTCGCCTCCTAGGCCAGAGTCGTACACACTTGAAGAATTTAGGAATAGTCCCCTACTTAAGGTTAAGATACGACCACCCGCTGCAGACGATGATATTGTTCTTTTCCCGGCTGACGATATCTGGGTCGCGCGCATGCTAAATCCTCATCCTTTTTCTCCGTCCGGATCCGAAGGCTAGCTTATCCGTCCCCAAGCGGAGTCCCCTATTATTCATTCCTTTGAAGATATGCCTCGTCTGGCGGTTCATCGGGGTGATTATGTTTTCCCTTCGATCAATCTGCGTTCATCCTCTGAGTCTCATGCTGACTGGGAGACATGGACATATTACATTTGTTCCAACCCGGAGAACGCGAGGATTATTCGTTCTTTAGGTATAAAAGCAGCTTTAGAAGCTTCAAGGTTTAGGTGTATCCAGCAGGACCACGACAGTATAACTCGTTTATGTGCGCGTTGAGGGATCAATCCACACACATTTCTGTTTTCTTGGGGCGAGGCGACCCCATCTTAGAGGATGTAGTGGCACTTACTGTCTTACCCGTTCATGGGGATACGGTTTTCGATAGCTGCTGCCTTAATAAGTCTCTGAACAAGAGTGATAGGGAACTTCGTGATCGCTTATTTAAGGCTAAAGCGAATTCCATGACGTACCAACTACTAGAAGAGATCAAGGCTGAGGCTCCGAGCAAGGTAGAAGGACCGGTGGATAAGGGGAAGGGTCAAGCTACTGCGTCTGCTTCTCGTGATTCTCCCGCTAATGTTTCACCCTATTCAAAGTTTATGGCATCAGCCATAAAAGCTGCTTGACCAAAACCATCTACTGTTGAAGAGTCCGACGACGTGAAGGAGGTGAAAAGCGACCAGAAACCCAAGTCCGGGCAACGTCGAGCCTCTTTATCTTGCTGGATTAAGTATTGGGCTCCCTTGCTTTCAGGCCCTCGAAAGGGTCTTCCTTGGGGAAACGGACAGAGCGGAGCTAGCAGCTTTTCTTATTTTTTGGCTATGTCATGACATATTCGAGCACAGTTCTCGCGACACTATTAAGAATAAGCTTATCCCTATAGCTGTATTAATGTCCTGTGGCGTGGCATTTCCGCTCGCTCCTATGTTCTTGGGCGGTCTCTATCATCATTTGGATTTGCTGGTGCGTGACATTCGTCGTGTGGAAGGATCCCATGAAGTGGAGACTTTCCTCCCTGTCAATTTAATTCAAGCATGGGCTTGGGAGCGCTTTCCTAAATACATGCCTTCACATCTGAATCCTCTCGCTCTCTCACGTCAAGAGGAGGTCGTCCAAGAGGATGGTTCTAAGCGTCTTATGAAGGTTCCCGAGTCCCACCCCCGGATGGTCTTTACCATAAGAAGGGTTTCATGCCCAAGGAAAAGCTCAAGGATTACATGGATAATGGTGCTGATTTCAACCTTGTTACCTATCAAGATGGTCTTACTGGTTCTCTTCGTTACAACTTTGTTATTCAGTCTCAAACAATGATGACTTCTGCAGAGACGCCTTCCGCTGATGATTTTGATATCATTGTTTCTACATTATCGGATGTCTTCTTGGTTTCTATGGTGGGAGGTTTTCCTCCGAGTCATACAAAACTAATCGTGTGGCTCGGTAGCTAAGCTTTGATCAGGGAGTGCCTTATGATCCTCCTCTTACCTCCTCGGTGGAAGAGGATAGGGAAACTCGGAAGAGTTTCAATCGCTTTGTTTTTAAGAGCGGTCTTCGGATCAGCGATCGTCAATGCTATTTTGACTTCTATCAACCTCAGTCCCGTCGACATGTTAGCGTCACCAATGAGTGGCTTGGGTATCCAAATAGTGCTAACCGAAATATACTGAACCTGCTTATCTAGGAGCCATACACTCCTCTAGCTTTAACCAAGGAGGATTTCCGAGAGATGCACGTATCAGGTCGTGTGAAGTTGAATGCCGAGACCGCCAAGAAGTATAAGCTATCTTCCAGCAACAAGGGTCGTCCTCTTCGTCCGTTGGTTACCAGCTGGGATCCTCTTCCGGGTGACTAACCTTCTCAAGAGGATGGGAAGGGTAGTGCTTTACCTCCATCTGGCTCCAAGAAAAGAAGGCGTGTTCAACCAACAAAGCCCTTGAATATTCCTTCGACCGCGTCTCCTCCTGCTAAGGTATCTTCCCTTTCTTTCTCTGTTATTTTCAATCAGCTTCTACGCTTAGCTTCTTTATTTTGCCATATTCTTTTAGAACCGCCTATCGGATGCAAGCCTAGGGGACTCTTCTTTGAAGAGTACATTAACCTACCCCTCAATGAGTGGAGGGATGATCGGCTAGCTAAGAAGATGAAGCGAGATGTTGGCGTGCTACCTGTTCCGCGGTTACCTTCTATCCGCACTGCTAATGTTTCCCCTCCGTTTTCCCCGCAGGCTCCAAAAATGGGGTCATCGTCCACGATTACCTTCATCGAGCACGTGGAACGCAAACTTGGTCGATCCGTTAGTCAGAGTGGTCCTGAAATTCTATCTCCTCGTATGATTCTTCAATCCACTCATCCTTTGATTGTGCAGCCAGTTAAAGATCCCAATCATCCTCTTCATACTTCTTCCGATATGTTAGGTGAAGATGACGAGTCTGAGTCGGATCATTCTGTGCATGACTATTCCCAAGAGGGAAGTGGTCTTAAAGGTAGCGCCCAGAATCAGAGTTCTTCCCCTTCTAAATCCCGTGAGTGTACTATATTCTCATTTGTTAAGTTTCAAATACCGACACATGCCAGTGGAAATATTTCTGTTGTGATTACTAAATGCATTTGGTGATCTATATATACATCTTCATTTATTACACTCTTCTGATAAAATTATTTTATTTCCCCCTTTTCTTTTGCTTTCATCTCTCATTAGATCATTCGGAGCCGGCTGTGTCAAGTTCTTCTTCTTCTTCTCACCGATCCGTTCATTCTCCCACTGATCCTCTCCCTTCTCCCGATCTGGTATATATTATGTATTTTGAGTTTCATTTACTTGATGTGTTAGAATAGTTTGATTATGGCCATCTTTCTCCCTCTATCTCTCCTTTTTTTTTAGAATATGGGAAAACGAGATGGTGCTCATGGTAAGGGGAGCGGTTCGAACCAACAGGTCAAAGGCAGCGGGTCCAGGAGTGCCAATGACAAGCGACAGAAACCTTCCAAGCCGACCCTTAAGGTTTCTTGTAGCGTGAATGGTGATGTTGAGCTAATGGCTACTCCAGAGGATCCTCAATTCTGATATCCTCGTGTTATTTCCGCGGTGGAGGCTGTTGTGGATAACATCTATGAGTTGGTACATGGGTTTTGGGTCCCTTCGTCTAAAGCGGACACCTATCGGCCCATAGTGGAGAAGTTTGGCCACATGTGTGTTCATGAGGAAATGCCTATCAATTCTTTGGTCGTGGCTAATGAGGATCTGCTCGTCATAGCAGAGGGTCTCTCCCTGGCGGAGGAAACTCCAGTTGATCCAGTCACCTTGAGGAAGTGGGACGCTACCATCCAAACATCTCCTGTTCTTAGATTCCCCGTTCAATGGCTGAAGGATCTATTGGACCTGGCGAAGGCGAGCCAAAACGCGCGGACCACGTTACCTCCCGAGATTGAGGAGTTGGAGTGGGAATACAAGCAGCTACTCGATGTTGTCAATGCTAAAAAGGAAGCATATGACCAGCTATTGGTGGACGTGGGTCGAGCTACCAAGGATTTGAAGACCGCTCGGGACGCTGCTGAGGAGGTCAACGGGCGTTTAACTAGGAAGAAGGCGAAGTTGGTTGCTTTGAATATCTTCTGATAGTGATATTTTGAACGATAATTTCCTTGTTTTTATTTGATCGAGCTGAGAACTTTGATGGTTTTTTTTTTTTTTTGCAAAACATATTTACTATTTTGATTTATCTGCATTTATTATTATGATTGGATGGTTATTAATGTGGTATTATTCCATGTTTCTATAAATAGGGATAAGTAGAACTGTCTTAGTATTTTCATACTTTTCTTAATATTTCATCTTCCTTCTAGTTGTTAGCTATATTTTGCAGAGGATGGCTCATCATGTTCATGGTTATACTTTGGATTTGGCCCCTGTGCCAATACTGGTTGTCCCTTATGAGAAGGATCATGAGCTAACTCGCTTATTGTTGGTAAAAGCTGAAGTGGAGATGCTTAGAGAGGTTAGAATGGCGAATAGGGTGGCTACCCGCGCGCAGTATGATGATCAATATGAGACATATTCAATGGCTCAGAGGTCACGGACGTCCTGGCGCCTGACTCTGGTTGTACAACACGCGTTGGATGATATTATAGCTGCCCGGAACAAAGCTGAGTGGCTGTTTCAAGAAGCGTTAATTATGACGACTGATATTGAACAAGCGATAGTTGATTGTTGTTCATTTATTACTCAACAAGCGGGTCCGAATCTCTGTGGGTGTGTTTTGACTTTGTGTGTTATAACTGCTCTTATCCGTCCTGCCGATATGAAGGATGAAGTCGGGATGCTACAAACTCATCGATTGATTGCCCTAGATAAGGCCCGCAAAGCCTATGAAGAGCATAAGGAGACACTAGATATGTCTCAAGAGGCCCGTGCTTCCAGTGAGGTTATGCACAAGATTCATCAAGTGCTAGAAGAGGTGCGTAGTGCTTACACCGATTCCACTACTCAGTATGGTGAGGCCCAATTGATGATGCAAGACTTAGATGAAGACAATTCCTACTGCCGCTCGCTTATAGATGAGCGTTCTTAGATAGATCACTACCAGTTTTTTTTTTTTGGGATTTGTAAAATAATCGTTGTCTTCGATATTGTGATATTTTAATTATATATATGAGAATTTGTTTTGGTTAATCATAGTGAATATTCCCGGAGTCTTCTTCTTTCTCCCCCTTTTTTTTGTCTATGGCTAATCGTGTGAGGTTAGTTATGGAAGTGGAGTATCTAAATCGCCTTTTCCGGGTAATGTGCCTTGCTCGGGATACTTTTGAGATCGAGAACTCGAGTTGGCATGAAAAACTATCCGCTGCGGATCATCTAGTGAAGAAGATTCAAAGTGAGGGCGGTCTTCCTGACATAACCCTTCTAGAGTATCGTGGTTATTGCCGTGAGCACCGCCTGACTACCCATTTTCGATGTGTTGAGGCGGACCATAGTATTAGGTCCATTAAGAGGCGGACCATAGTATTAGGACCATAGCCATACGGTACTTAGTATGTTACCATAATTAATAATTGATAATAATAACCCTTTCTTTCATTTTTTCTTTTTT